>NC_091952.1:56647585-56947585 GCF_031021105.1 Erythrolamprus reginae | reverse complement strand
AGAAAAAGAGAAAGAAAGAAAGAAAGAAAGAAAGAAAGGGGGAAGGGACAGGAACAGAGGAAGGAAGCAAGGAAACTTATGAAAGGGGAGAGTAAGAGAGGAATGAGTGAAGGGAGGGAGGGAGGGAAGAAGGTGGGAAGGAGAAAGAAAAGAAGAAATAGAGGAAGGGAAGGTAAAAGAGAGAAAGAAAAAGAGCAAGAAAGAAAGCTGCAAGCACCCCCCCGAGCCCCCCAGGCCGGCTGCAACCTTTTAAAACACGCGCGCCGCTTCGCAGCTGTCTCCTGAAGCCGAACGCGGAAGTTAGCGTTTGGCTTCAGGAGACAGCTCCTTGGCGCTTGTATCTCGAATTTGGGCTTGTAAGTAGAACAAAAATATCTCTCCCCTCCCAGCTCTTATCTCGAGTTGCTCTTAAGTAGAGCAGCTCTTATGTCGGGGTTCCACTGTAATCTAGATGAGAGGATTAAAGGGGATCTCATCAAATTTGTAGATGACACCAAGCTGGAGGGAATTTCTAATGTTTTGAAAGATAGACTCATGATTCAAAAGGATCTTGACAAACAAGAAAAATGAGCCTATTAAAAAAATGTAGTTCAGTGGTGAGAAAAGTAAGGTCCTGCACTTAGGCAGAAAAAACTAAATACTGTATAGAATAGAGAGTACCTGGCAGTAACTGTAAGTGGGATCTAGGTCCTAACGGACCACCACTTAAGTGTTCTGCAGCTGCCAAAAAAGCCAATGTAGTTCTAGGCTGCATCAACACAGGGATTGTATCAAGATCATGAGAATAGTATCACTTTATACCACACTAGTGTGGACTTTAAATACTGCATCCAGTTTTGATCACCAAGATACCAAAAAAAGATACTGGGACCCTAGAAAAAAGGTCCAGAGAAGAGCAACAAAAATGATAAGAGATCTGGCGACTAAACCATAAGTTGAACAGTTGTGGGAACTATATTTAGGCTAGCAAAGAGAAGATGACAGGATACCTGTCTTCCAATACTCGAGGGACAATCACAGAAATTAGGGAGTTGACATATTCTCCTGAGGACAGGACAAGAATCAACATGTGGAAACTTGTTAAAGAGAGAGCCTACTTGGAACTAAGAAATTTCCCAACAATGAGAGCAATTAAGGAATAGAATAGCCTGCCTCCTGAAGTTGTGAGTACTGTACTCCATTGTTGGAGGTTTTCAATAAAAGATTGGACATTCATTTATCTAGGATGGCATAAGGCAAGGTTCGACAAACCCAGGCGCCTGGTCGCCAGTGGCGCCTAGAAAATGTTGTCTGGCGCCTAGAGCTGCCTGGGCAGGGCGCTGCGGTGCCTCTGACCTCTCCGCTCCTGCCCGATGCCGGGGTTTCTGGCGCTCTCCTGCTGGGTCCCAAAGAAGGCAGGCAGGAAGGAGAGCTCCATTCTTCGCGCCTTTTTCCCGCCTTCCTTCTTTGGAGCCCAGCAGGAGAGCGCCAGAAACCGCGGCATCGAGCAGGAACCGGGAGGTCGGAGGCACCGGCACGGCAGCGCCCGCCCAGCTGAAGGTTCCTTGTCGGCACTGGCGGTGGGAGCGGGGGGGGGGGCCGCGGCTGCAGCGGCACAGGCAGTCGCGGGGAGATGGCGGGGGGAGCGGGGGGCGGCTAAAGCGGCCCCGGGCACCGTTCCCTGTACGCTTTTCCAGGGGCGCGCAGGGAGCCGCGGCCACCCGCCCGCCTACCGGATTTCCCTCCGCGCGGCTGGGGAGGTGGATTCGCCGCCCCCGCCAGCCCGATCTCCCTCCAGTGGCTGGTGACGTAGTTCTACCGCCCTCGCCAGCCTGATCTCCCTCCGTGGGGGGGTGGGGGGCGACGAACCGACGACCGGTGGCTGTCCGTCCGTGTTGGGTGGTGCAGGGCAGGCACAGGCAGCCCCAGGGGAGAACAAGGGAGGGAGAGAAAGGAAAGAGAGAGTAAGGGAGGGAGAGAAAATTGAATGAAGGAGGGAGAGAAAGAAAGAGTAAGAAGCAGAAAGGATAGAGAAAAAGGAAGAGAAAGGGAGGGGGAGAAAGGAAAGAGGGAGGAAGGGGGGGAGAGAAAATTGAATGAAGGAGGGAGAGAAAGAAAGAGTAAGAAGTAGAAAGGATAGAGAAAAAGGAAGAGAAAGGGAGGGAGAGAAAGGAAAGAGGGAGGAAGGGGGGGAGAGAAAATTGAATGAAGGAGGGAGAGAAAGAAAGAGTAAGAAGTAGAAAGGATAGAGAAAAAGGAAGAGAAAGGGAGGGAGAGAAAGGAAAGAGGGAGGAAGGGGGGGAGAGAAAATTGAATGAAGGAGAGAAAGAAAGAGTAAGAAGTAGAAAGGATAGAGAAAAAGGAAGAGAAAGGGAGGGAGAGAAAGGAAAGAGAGAGAAAGGGAGAGAAAGGGAGGGAGAGAAAATTGAATGAAGGAGGGAGAGAAAGAAAGAGTAAGAAGTAGAAAGGATAGAGAAAAAGGAAGAGAAAGGGAGGGGGAGAAAGGAAAGAGGGAGGAAGGGGGAGAGAAAGAAGATATGAAGGAGGGAGAAAAAGAAAGAGAGATAGGAAGGAAAGAGGGAGAGAAAGGAATGAGAGAGAAAGGGAGGGAGAGAAAGGGAATGAAAGAGGGAGAAGGGGTGAGAGATAGAAAGGATAGACAGAAAGGGAGAGAAAGGAAAGAGAGAAAGGGAGGGAGAGGAAGGAAAGAGATGAGAGAGGAAGGAGGAGACAGAGGGGGTGAAAGCGATGTCAGGTGGAGACTCGGCAAAAAACCAAGTTTGCTTAAAAAAAATTCTGGCTCCTAAATTTTTTGGCTGGCTCCTAGATTCTGAACAACTTTGTCGACCCCTGGCATAAGGACAATTCTGCCTGGGCCAGCCCTATGTAGTTGAGAAAAATTAATAGCATATCACAGCATACATCCAAAACAATTGATTTTCTTTGTGTGAAAAGTTTCTATGCAGCAGATAACTTTAATAAACAACTTAGCAAGAAAGCAATAAGAAGCATAAATACCAAATTAAATGTATATTTTACATAGGAATTTGTTTCATAATGGCATAGTAGAGTTAAAAATATGTAATTTTCTTCATCCAAATGATGAATGATAAATACACTTTTAAGTTTTTGTTTTAATATCAAATATAAAATAACATCACATAAATATCTGCTAATTTGATATAACTTTATACTTTACATAGGTGACTTTTCTTGAAGAAGTTACTGAGTATTATGTAAGCATTGAGGAAGATCGCAAGGGACCTTGGGAAGAGCTTGCACGTGATGGATGCCGATTTCATAAACGAATTCAAGAGACTGAAGATGCTATTGGATATTGCTTAACAATAGAGCATAGGCAGCGAATCCGCAATAGATTCCAGGAAATGTGTTATGAAAGACCTGATATTTTTTGAACCTTTGTTAATTATTCAGGATAATATTTTTAATGATATTTGCATCTTTCAAGACATCTGCCTCTAATAGTATAAAACTCAGAATTGGAGTAATTGTAAAACTTTCTCAATTCTTTGCCAACAAATATGGTATAAAAGCTGGATGCAGTGTTGAACAAGTCTTTTGAACATCCAGTGTGTGCATAAGTGGTCCTTTCTAATGATAGTTTATTTTTGCAAAAGCCAATCCAAACATGCCTCCTTATGCATTTGTGTGTGTGTTCTGTCTTGTTCACATATATGTAAGGAAAGAAATGTGTCAAATTTTGCACTTTTGAAAAGGGAAAAAGATTTTCAAGTATATTTATTGCGTTTGGAACCTAACAATGCAGTTCTGATTTAAAGTTTGTAAATTGTACCTTGTACTTAAACTTGTATATAACAAAATTGTAATAATCATATATTTCCTATAATTGAAATGAGTTTATACTGTCTACTCCTCATTGGTCTTTTTCTTACATATTTGACTTTTAAAACATTCTGCTTAAAAGTATATCTTACATTTTTAGATATTATTATTTGAAATAGATTGCTGTATATTTACAATAAAATTGCAGACAGTTTTGAAATGCAAATGATAGGAACCATCAATTAAGTTAATAACTCATTCTTCTACATTTTTCCCATTATACCTATCTTAATGGATACAGCTGCTGTGGAGAGATCACAAAAATTTTGCAGCAGTTTTATTATTTCAAAAGGAATCTGCTCTCAGTAAAGAATTTTTTTTTATTGTAGTAAAGAAAATACAAAATACCCTTATTTGATTGCAGTCTGCTCTAGAAATTTCAAACTTACAGGAAAAATGACATTCAATGTTTGTAATGCTGATTGGTTACAAAGCTTACCAAAATAATCGGTATATATTCTTACAGCAATTTAATCATTTCTAAGGATAGTTATAGAAATACTTTTAATGCAGTAATTATTCTTAATTAATTTAGTCAGAATACATGTTTTGATTATTGTATGCTTTCCAAATACCTGCTATAAATCCAGTATTCAGAATTATTGGTATAAATACATTGGTTTAAGTTATTGATTAGTTTTAGGTGTACTTTTCTAAAGAAAGAAAGGCATGCCAGTAATATCTATTGCTGCAATATGCACTTAACAAGATATGGCTTTACTTATTTCTATTTTATGTTTTACTGACCTCATGTTTATATAATTGTTTGTTATAGTAACAAGCACTCTGTGGTTTAAACCTGGTAAATTCTAATAGAATAAATAGTCCTTAAAAACATTTTTGATATAACACAAAAGTATGTTTTGATATGTATTAGTCTAGATCAGGGGTAGGCAATGTTGGCTCTTCTATGACATGTGGACTTTAACTCCCAGAATTCCTGAATTAGTATGATTGGCTCAGGAATTCTGGGAGTTGAAGTCCACAAGTCATAGAAGAGCCAACTTTGCCTATCCCTGGTCTAGATGTATATGTAGAATACTTGATGTATATCTGAAAAAGATCCCAGTGAAGCACTGCTATAAATTTTAATTTGCTATCTGAGGCGTTTCAAATTTGGTTGCGCACTTGTGTATTTGGATTTTAATTTCTGTATAAACAGACATCAGACAAAGCCACAGAGGATAGAAACATTTTCTATCTTGATACTGTTTTAAGTATTATCTTTTATTGGTCAGTTATTGACTACTGGGAGGAATGATGATACTGTTTCTCAGTCTGAAGCCATTTTACAATGAGTGCAGATTCCTGAAATAATTCATGGCTTTTCTTTCTGTAGAATGATTTAATGGTGCTACAATGAAGGATATCTTTATAAATTTATTTAAGTAACAAGGCATGAAAAACTAATTCTAAAACTTTAAATCAAAACTGTATCATAATTTTATTTTTATATCATTTTAGGTGAACAAGAGACAGAAAACCTTTTGTTTATACAGGCTTAAAAAGATTTGATTATATCTTTCTGTTTTATATTTAAATATATATTTCTGTATATAATAAAACACTTTAAAACTAATCTATAGATTTTAATAAACTTTAAAATGTTGGGAAACTTGTGCAGCAATGGTATAGCTCTTAAAATAGGTTATTCTTTGAGAGCACGGAAATGCTTTTATAATTTGACTTTATTAAATATTTGGAATTGCTAACTATTGTTAAGTACACAAGGATGATACAGAATCAGATGTTATATGTAATTGGTTTTATCAAGGTTGTCTTAAAAGGATGCTACAATGAATTTCTCGTCCTCTTGGTCTATCCCTAGTATATAAAAAACATTGGTAACAATGATACACTTGACTCAGTTCATAAATTGGTTTCCCTCAGGAATCCTCCAAATAGTTTTCTGACAGTAGTCTTCTGTTTTGATGTATCAAAATTGTTACAGTAAATTGTGACATTTAAATGACACTGCCATATTAATGTTTTTATATAGTATTCTTTTCCTTGTTTTGCTCTGCAGTCTCAATATAATTATCTTTCCACAATAATTGCCCAGAAGTACAGTACTACTCATTTAACAACTTGATAGCAAAAAAAAGAATCAGAGTTGAGAGTTCAAGACATTCACAAAATAGGCAGGTACAAATGGAGTTAAATCAATTGTGCTCAGTTATTTTTCACTAATCCTGAAATTGATCCATGGGATTTAATATGCATTTTTTCATTCATCTGTGTATCAACACTTTCTATGGAAGGAATATTGAAAAAAATCGATGGAATTGCAAGACAAAAATAAATCTAAGTTTTAACAACTCATTCTTAAATGCTTACATCATCAGAATAATATGACCCCAAACAACAGGAAAGTTTCCTTGACTTATCAGGAAGCTAGGCAAAGGGGGTAAATCTGAAAACATTTTCCCCACCCCTGTGGAATTCTCACCTCCATTCTGGATAATTAGCAATTGGGAATTAATGCCTGTATTTATATGTATTGGAGAGGGAAAGATTACAGAAGAGTAAGCAAGCATTGGGAATACACATTGAAAGGAATATCTTGGTGCCTGCTATTTCCTTTGGGGGCTGCAAGCCAGGAGCCACTTCAGATAGCACAAGGAAGTTACTAGAACAAAAGTGATTAATGTCTTGTCAATCTCACATATGGTAGCACAAACTAGCCCAGGGTATTATTGGAGAAGAGCAATCTAAAGAGAGAGCTTGTAATCTTTCTGCTTTGTGAGGGAGAATTCTTCCAGGAGGGAGAAGGAAAATGGGACAAACAATTCGCCATTTCAATGTATATTTCTGCAATTTTGTGAAATTTGGTGGGGTGGGGATGCAATTGTCAGAGGTTTATTACTCAAGTGCAAGAATCATCAAGTACAAATGAAATACATTATATAGTACATTAATTTTTTCAATCTTTAATTTAAAAATAATTATTTGGTTCCTACTACATTAGTCAAAGGAGGAATTTGTAGTTTACAAAATCAGTACAAGTATACATGATTCTGTTCAGTTATAGATAACATTACAGACACTTCAAAAGTGAACTAAGTTCTAATGTTCCTTGTAGCAAAAGTGTGGCTTGAATATGGTATACAGTACAAGTGTCAGTACAGTAGGGGGGGCTAGCGAGTGGGGGGGGCTGTCGAGGCTGATCCTGCAGGCGGGAGGGCCCAGAGGCCTGCGCTGCCAAATCCCCGGGCGGGCAGCTGGGCGGACGGGGTGCTGCTTCGGCTCCTCATCCCTCCTGCAGCGGTGCGTGTTACCTGCCCCTCCCCCGCCCGCCTCCGAGGGGAGGCCCCTAGTCTCTTCTTCCCCCACGGGAGCCTCTCTGGCTGCTTTGCGGCGCGGGACCCCCTGCCTCCCCTGGTGTTGCGGGCTCTTTTCTCTTCCGAAATGCCCGCAGCCAGCGAAGCGCCTCTCCGCTCGCCAAGTGCTGCTTTGCTGCTTGCCTTCTGCCTTCCTTACCGCTAATGCAGAGCGGTTTCCGAAGCGATGCGAAGACGGGTGAAGGTGGCTGGGCCGCTGACAGGGACAGGCGGCGAGCGCTCGGAGGGGGCACAGCCCGGAGCGAGACTTGGCCTCCGCTGCGGCTGCTTTTTGGGCTTGCGCCGCCCCCCCCCCCCTCCCTGCCTGCATCTTCGCTCCATAAGACGCTGCTGATTTTTCATCCTACTTTGGGAGGAAAAAAACTGCGTCTTATGGAGCGAAAAATATGGTACTTCTTGCACTATTAAAAAGCTAGATTAACTTAAAAGTTTAGCAATTTTATTTAGGAATCAATTACTTGGCATTTTTTTAAAAAGACTATCATTGCAGTTTTATATTTTATTAGCAGTACTTGTTTTTGCACAGAAAACATTTGAGAGCTTGACTGTCGTGAATATTCTAAAACAAAACATTCCTTTCCACAATATGACAATAGCACAATTTGATGAGTTTAGTTTGAAAATGGGAGGGCTGTATATTTTGTTGTAAAACAGTTATTTGAAATCCACTTAGGTGGCTGCAAAAAATGAAAGAACAATGAAATGATAAATAGCATTATGAGTCCTCTACTGCTGTTTTCAGTAAGTTATTGAGTGGCAATTGACCATTAAAGAAATACACCTCATCCAATAACCTCATCCAATAACACAAATCAGTCTTAATGATTAGCATACACAGATAAGTTCACCCAAATTGTTATGCCATAAGAGGTTTAGACTGCCTAAGCTGCAAAATTTTCAATTTTGGTTTGTAAACTGCAGATCTGTTTCAGGACAGCTCATTAAGCCTTTCTTTTGTAATTTGAGCTTCAGTAATTTTTGAAAGAACTTTTGTAATTTTAACTTTAAACATGATTTGTTAAGGAAAAATTTAATCAGAGTTTGAAATATCTAGGAAACAGTGGCTGGATCCACACAGCAATGAATTTGTTTTTTTCTTAGTGCATTATGCGTATGCATTCATAATGTCTTTGTCTTTTCTTAGTGAATTATGAGGCCAGCATTATGGTTTGTAAATAATGGTTTATAAATATAGATTGCTATGCAAATCTAGTTTAATAAAACATAAATAAATAAATGCTCCACTCTTATAAGCTTTCCAGCAAACGTAGCCCTTTTAATGCTTGGATGTAACCCAACAATTCTACGATGTGTTTTCTGATGTAGCTACTGTATTTCCTTCTATGTTGGTATATTGTTCCTCCCAGTTCAAGCCAGTGGCAGACCAAAGCCTCTAACCCTCTTCCAGAGACTGACAACTAGTTTATCTGAACTGGTTAGCAACTCACTGGTGATGTCACAATGACATCATGAGACTGGTTCTGTCAGTACTAGTCCATGGACATTGCCATCTTCTAATTTTTTTTTAAAAAAAAATATGGGTCCCCCCCCCCCCACATGCATGTGCAGAAGATGAGTTTCCGGCACTGCACATGAGTTGCCATTTTGTTTTCTACTTTTTGGGGTGGGGGTTTACATTTTTGGCACTGCATGCGCATACAAAGCGCATGCATGGCCATGCAGCATGGGAGGAAGGGAACCAGCTTCAAAGTAAGTTAGAACCCACTCCTGCCCTAGTTGTTTTATACTGAAATTAGCATTATCTTTATTGCTATTTACTAAACAAAAATATCTTCCTGTAAGAGTTTTGAAGCAGCTGAGGCAGATAAATGACTAGTTCTCAATGAGCAGTTCACTAGAGCAGTGTTTCCCAACCTTGACAACTTGAAGATATCTGGACTTCAACTCCCAGAATTCCCAGCCAGAATTCTGGGAGTTGAAGTCCAGATATCTTCAAGTTGCCAAGGTTGGGAAACACTGCTCTAGAGAAAATGAAATAATGAAATTCAACATAATACTCATGATACTCAAAAGAGATACCAGAAACTCAATTCAGCCATTTCTTTTCAGGCAAAAGACAATAAACAAAGAAAAGTACAGACTTCAGTTTAAAATAATCTTTACAGGTTTGTCCTTCAGCTGAGAAAATTTCTAGCACAGAAACTGGGCTTCAGTTTGTTTTGTCTTCAGGCCACCCTGTCTTCAGATGCTTTACCCTCAGTACTTAATCTCCCATCATTTGCCAAGGGGAAAAAGATTAACTCCTTAATGGCTGAAAGTCCCCAGTATGAAGCTAAACATTGTATACTGTGTGATCCCAGTTTCAATGCCCAGCTACGTTAAGGCTCAATTTCTGGCCTCTGCTTTCAGCCTTTCTAGGTCTGGATCATCATGTGCTTCCTGGAGAAACAAGATTCCATTCCTAATCTTCTGAAAATAATCTAGCAGCTATGGAGATGGAAATGTAGTACATCAACATTTCATACAATATTGCCATTACTGCTGGTATCTTTAAATCTGTTGTTTTCCAGTACTAAATGTTTTTCCAGCAGGAAACAGAAAATTAACACAAGTCCATTATTGTATGTTTTAGTAAAAACATCCGTTCAGATTTTGCGTGATTAGCTGACACTTATGTATAATCAGTTGCAGTATCCTACAATCTAAAGGGACTGAAATGAAGTTCTAAAGCTAGAACCTAGTCTACAGTAATCCACTTGAACGATGCTCTCTCAGAATTCATACACGGATTCATTTACTTGTACATCTTTCAATGTAGTATAGTGTCCTCTATCACTTATGCATGAGAAATATGAGTTGGGGGAAGGAAGGAATGGGAAAGAAGGCAGGAAGAGGAAAAAAGGGAGGAAAAAAAGGAAATGAAGGACAAAGTAAGGAAGGAAAAAAGGGGGAGAAGGGGGAAAGATCTTAAATTAGAACCAGCAACAACCAAAGCCAATAACCAAATAAATCATATGAAACAAAATAATCTGATTTAATAAACCTGTCCTAAAGTATGGAAAGTAACTTGATATATACTGCTCAAAAAAATAAAGGGAACACTCAAATAACACATCATAGATCTGAATGAATGAAATATTCTCATTGAATACACTTAGTTCTGTACAAAGTTGAATGTGCACAACAGCATGTGAAATTGATTGCCAATCAGTGTTGCTTCCTAAGTGGACTATTTGATTTCACAGAAGTTTGATTTACTTTGAGTTATATTGTCTTGTTTAAGTGTTCCCTTTATTTTTTTGAGTAGTGTAGTTTATAGCAGAAAAGAAAAAAAATAGTGTAGTGTAGAAAACTCATGGAAACATCCTTCATTTAAGGGTGTTCTGCTTATTGTACTTCATTTCCTGCTGAAATAATGAATTTGGCTAGTAATGAAATTGCTATTTCCACAACAATGTTTGAAGCTATTGATAACGTCTCAGCTATGATCATGTCATTAGGTTCAAATTAAAGCCTCCATCAAAGCTCAGTCTTCATCTCATGTACCGATAGATTACTAATCATAATTTCAACAGTCCTTGGAAAGTTGGGCGGCATATAAGTAAGATTAATAATAAGTAAGATTAACAGTCAATAGTTTGCTCAATTAAAATAGAATATCTGAGGATTTGGGGGAATTCTTAATTAAAGGGAATTGAAATCTGGCTTGGTCATCTTTGCTTTGCAGGGCACGGACTGCTTTTCTTGAATTAAATATGACAAGCTGTCTTTTGCCCTATTTCCCTTCACCAAGGATCATGAAAAGCTATAATTGATGATGAACCAGCCTTTATGACCCTCAGCATAGAGGAATAAGCCTTAAACACCACCTTTCCTCGTGAATAAGCTGTAATTAAGGACTAGAGTGAGCATGAAAGCAAAATACTGTACCTCCTTTCCTCAAGGTGAGAAATGTAGACACCGGGATGTAGTTAATAAGGAGAAAGAAATCCAGACAAAACTGCCTTTCTTCTCTCCAGTTAACTTGTGGCAATTAGATTGAATGGTAGGCAGCAGAGGAAGTAAATTGCATTCTGGAGACTCCTGCAGAATTCTTTTTTTTTTCTTTTTTTCATTAGCAGCCGGAAGGGATTTTCTGTCTGCCAGCTTTTAAATGAAAGATCATCCACCAGTCCTCAAAAGGGTTAACCAGGTGCTGTGGGTTTTTTTTTTTTTCCTTCCTCCTGGGCTATTTGCAGCGAAACAGTTTCTGAGGAAAGGTTGACCTACCTGCATTCTGGTAGGACTGGCTCCAATGAGTTCAGTTTTACCTCTGTGCTTCCTTTCTGCTTCAAGCAGGAAGGGTCAAGAAGCGAGTGAAGATCAGTTGAAGAGAAACGCAGCCTCTTTCCCGCCACCCTTTTTTCTTGGTGGCATTTGCAGTGGAATGGACTGATGGCCACTGGGGAGGACATTGAATGGCTTGATCTGCCTGGCAAGTGGACCTATGGAGTTTGCAAGGATGGGAGAATCTTCTTTATCAAGTAGGTTTTGTTTGTGCTTTGTTGCTGCTGTTTTCAGGACTTCTTCAAGCTGAAAGGATGATTGTCTGATGGGATGTAACCCAACAAACTTTCAGACCTTTCTTTCAGTCCCTATGCTTTTAGGTTTCTGGTAATGAGGTATTATATATTAAAATATTCTCTGAAAAACCAGGATCATTCTCCAAAACCAAATAACTAGATTTAAATCTACTGTGAAGCATGAAGCATCTAGGGATTTTTAAATATGTGACTTACTTAGAACTAAGTTTGTTGTATGTGTCCTGAGAGAGGCAACCTAAAAGTAGATTTTGTTTACTTGTGCACCTTTAATCTGATAATGGTTCGCTGTTTTTCTATCCTGCCTTGTTAGTATTTCTAAGCAATCCCTCCCCCACTTTTTTAAAAAAAATGTAGTATTAGTTCTGAAAAGTTCCTTATCTGGTTTGCTGAACCTGCTGTGTTATCTACCAAGCTAGTGTCAAATAAACAATGCTATCCTACGCATGGTTGAGTAGAAGTAAATTCCACTGATTTCCATGGGACTTTGTCCCTGATTGGCCATAGGAATGTAACCTAAGAAGCTTGAGTTGTGAATCAGGAAATGGCCATTTCGTATCTTGCTTCTGACTCATGAAATGGCTTTATCCACTTCGCCCTCTTCAGCCTCTATTCCCCACATCAGACTTAGAGGGCTCCAACCCTGCTGAATTTTCAAGGGCTATTAAACTTTTGCATTTCAATACTGTTCCCTCTTATGATGGGTATATATATCCTATTCTGTTCAGACGCACTCATAGACGCATGTTGTATGTATGTAAGTATGTTTGTTTGTATGTATGTACGTATATATGTATCAGTGATGGGCTATCAAAACTTTTACTACCACAATGTGGGAGTGGCTTATGCATTATGTTTCAACATCTTTCAGTGCAAATTACCCTTAGATTATTTACGGTTGACCTATCTAGATTCCTAAGAGGTCAGTAAGGGGCGAGTACAAGTGCACTAGAGTGCCTTCCGTCCCCTGTCCTATTGCTCTCCTATATCTCCTATACCTTTCTTCTATTCCTATATCTCTTCTTCTATTCTTTCATTGATATGTTCTATTCCTATACCTTCTTTTCTATTATTTCTTAGATATATTTTACTATGAGTATCTCCTCTATAACCTTCATCATGTATTTTACTATGTGTATATAGATATATACCCACTAAAACCCTCATTGTGTATTGGACAAAATAAATAAATAAATAAATAAATAAATAAATTGGGTGCTCTGGGGTGGAGCTCCATTCTTGCCACTGCGCCCCCCCCCCATCCGGGCAGCAGCCCACCCCTGATTATCTACTATATAAAGTGTATGTACACACACGCAAGCACAGCTCTTCTAAAATTATACACATACAACCTCATTTACTGTGATAGGAAAAATTTACCCAGAAGGGGGAAAAAAAGGGGGGGGGAATCAAAATTTTGCTACCGGTACTGTGTACCTGACGGTACCTGTAGGAGCCCATCACTGTATGTATGTATGTATGTATGTATGTATGTATGTATGTATGTATGTATGTATGTATAATTTACAGAATAGGGTGTATAGGCCTATTATCCTATGGGAGAAATGTACAGGTCAGAAAAATAACCATGTTAACTTCCGTACATCACAAAGAATATGTTAAATATCACGAACATTTTAAAGCATTGTAAAATGACAAAATTGCACACTCTTACAATAAAGGATGGTAGGATAAAGTCTTCCAGTTTCTAATTTTGGCAGTTATCTCTCCCCCCCTCCAGTACTCTGACACCCACTTTCCATATTCTGTTCAGAAACAGATTGCTCAACTATCATTTGTTGAGTGCTTTTCTCCCTCTTAAATATACTGTTGGCAGCTCTTCAAACTTTTGAGCATCCTTGTATATAGATGATGCTGTCTTTGCTACATAAAGATGCAATTTGAAAATTGAATTCACTCTCTCTCTCAGTGTATCTATCTCTTCCCTTCTTGATTCAAATAAATGGCTGTAATGTAAGTTTTTGGGAAAAGTAGCGAGATTTAAAAAGGGATTATGCTATAGTTCAGTGATGGTGAACCTTTTTTGCCCTTGGGTGCCGAAAGTGTGTGTGCACACATTATCATGCCTGTGTGAGTGTCCACACCCATAATTCAATTCCTGGGGAGTTCAACAATTGCCTCCCCTGCCCCCCGAGGCCCTCTGTAGGCCAGAAACAGCCCATTTCCCAATTTCTGGTGGGTCCAGTAGGCCCATTTTTCACCCCACCCAGGCTCCAGAGGCTTCCTTGGAGCCTGGGGAGGGCAAAAACGCCCTCTCCAACTCCCCAGAGGCCTTCCAGAAGCTGAAAATGTCTTCCCAGAGCCTTCGTGCAAGCCAAAAATCAGCTGGCCACTGCACAGATATGTACTGGAGCAGAGCTAAGGAAATGGCTCACATGCCAGCAGATATAGCTCCAGATGTGGCACCAGTGCCATAGGTTCGCCATCACTGATATAGTTGGTGTAACCTTTGTTCTGGTATCACACTTAATGATAAGCATACTGTGCTAAAACAGAGGACAATTGTTCTTGATCTTTATTTAAAATTGAAAATGATGATGTTCCATACATTTTAAATACTTTCTTTGGACTTGCTTATAGCGATGAAACAAAATCTACTTGCTGGACTCATCCAAGCAGTGGCTATTCTATCCAGAGTGGGCACTTTTCCTGGCCAGGTAAGAAAGAAAATAGCCTTTTATTACCATTCATTCATTATAATGATGGCTGACATTTGCTATTTCAGGTTTCCTCACTTGCTGTTCATAATAAACCATCTCTTGACTTGTTTCACTCTGGTGTCATACAGAGGCTTTGCTCTTCAGATTCCTTTTCCCCAGTCATGGGTGACTGGAGGACTAAGGGGAAGCTCCAGTTTGAGAAAAGCTACTGTTGGCTAACGCTCTGGATGAGAACAACATTCAAAATAATTTACAAAACTCATCTGTGAATGTCAGGCTGGATTTGGTCAATATTATTTTGGGGGATGCTAGGTTGTAATGCTATGTAACAGGGATCTATATTTCTTTTCTTTTTTTCTGTTGATGGCCATCCTTCTGCAAATATGATCTCTGGTGTCAGGGTTCCAGAAAAACACCACCAATGACATAAAACTCCGAGGCTAGAAGTTCCTCAAAGTTCCAATTTATTAGAGATGTCATGTTGGCACATCTGAGAAAACCCAAATCTGAAAGCTTCCAGGGTTTCCCCACCCAGTTGAAAATGCTACACATGTTCATCACATGGTCCAGTCAAATCTTATTTTTTGTTTGTTTGTTTGTTTGTTTATTAGTTCTATTTGTATGTCACTCTAAGGACTCTGGGCGGCTCACAATCAAAAAGAACACACATATTAATCTTTGCATTCAAACTGGATAGTCTCCATGCAGGAGCAGGCATTTGTCCTTGAGTAAAGAATTTTGTTATGACTAAGTTTCTACTGCTCCAACAACACACTCACACACACACTCACACTCACCAATTTCCTAGGCTAAAATATGTGGCAGTTGAAGCAAACCCAAATAATGGCCTTCAGGAATGGAATGAATCCTAGAATGAAATAAATGTCAGGGGTTAATACAAGTATCACATTAACCACCTCTCCCTCATCAATTACCAGTGAATAGCGAAGAACACCAAGTGATGGGCAAGATTATTTATTCTGTCTGTTCTGCTGGCGTGTCCCAACCGCCCGTAATTACAGAGTAATTAGTCCAAAAAGACACACACCACACGATAGAAGGAAAACCAAAAGTCTTCATCAACAGAAAAGCAGAAAAAACTCCCTTTTTAAATGTCAAAGGGATTTTCTGGTACACACAAGGCACAGGTTAAATGCAATCCAATTTCTCACCCAATAACTGGGAAATTGAGTCCAATTCCAAAGTCCAAAAAGTCCACACACAGTCTTGAACAGGGAAACAGCAAAACCACGATCTTGACGAAACTATGAATCAGATAAATTTCCACAAGGCTAAACCAGCATGCTGTTCTTTTTATCTGTAGCACTAATTACAGCAGCCCCACCCAACCACAGGTGGCCTCACTTATCTCCTGTAATAACCCTTCAGTTGTTCTCTCCTATGCATCACTCTACGCATGCATAGGTCCTGTTCAGAATCCAGGGATGATAAGGATGATTGATCTCCTCCTGGGCTGTCTGCCAAACTCCCCTCTTCCCTGCTACTCACGTTTCCTTCGTCAGAGGAGCCTTCGTCGGGAGATTCTATCAGGAGCAAAACAGGCCTGTGGCATGTGGATGTTTCCCCCACATCCACCTCCACATTCCTTGGGGCAGGTGCTGGGCCAGAGCCAACCACAACACTGTCTGTTTCTGATATCCTTCTCCCCTCGCCCCTCTTTCCACTCCATATTTTTCTCATTCCTTTTCCTTGCTTCCTCATCATAAGCCACCAAGGGAACAGATTTCTTTTGTTCAGAAGTCTGAAGTGATTACCAGAACAAAGCTTTTGAAATTGGACTAGGACAAAAGTAATCCTAGCGCTCCAATGTTTATACTATTATCTATAAACTGAAGAAGAATACATATAGGTATCTTCTACTTAGGACGAAGGTCCCCAAACGTGTCAACTTTAAGACTTGTGGATTTCAACTCCCAGAATTCTCCAGCCAGCTATGCTGTGCTGGCTGGAGAATTCTGGGAGTTGAAGTCCACAAGTCTTAAAGTTGCCAAGTTTGAAGACCTCTGACTTCGGACCACAATTGAACCCAAAATTTGTGTTGCTCAGTGAGACAGTTAAGTGAATTTTGCCTCATTTTACAACCTTTCTTGCTACATTTATTAAGTGAATCGCTGCAGTTGTTAAGTTAGTAATATGGTTGTTAAGTGAACCTGGCTTCCCTGTTGCCTTTGCTTATCAGAGGATTGCAAGAAGGAAATCATATGACCCTAGGACACTGCAGCCATCATAAATATGAGTCAGTTGCCAAGCTAACAACTTGATCATGGAGAAGTTGTGCCGGTTGTGAAAAATGGTCAGAAGTATTTTTTCAGTTGTAACTTTGAATGGTTACTAAATGAATTGTTGGAAGTTGAGGACTACCTGTATGGTGTTTACAGAACCAAGTATATTTTTTAATGGTGTGTTTGAAGCCATATTTAAAGAATTAAGTTAGATTTTACACAGGAGTCATCTTGATGATAGACCATTTTGAAGGCATGTCCATTTTGTGCCAGTTAACCAGCAGTCTGCAATCTGCATTCCAGTTAAGGAGTTGAACTGGGGGATTGCAATTGCCACATCTCAGATGAATACTAAATCTAGTTAGTTAGATAGTTAAATATTTAACAATATAACATCAGAACGTTGTGACTAAAGAAAAAAGTGAACACAGACTGGTTTAAGAGACTATAAGAATCACAGTACAAAGACTAGTAACCAAAATCATAACCTTGTTACCCCTTTTATATAAAACAGCAGCAGGATATTGCAATTTATGATTCCGGAATATCATTTTTTTAAAAGTTCAAATCATTAATGTTAGAAAGAATTTTACACTTTGAACTTTGCCAGACACTTCACATTGCATACTATGTTTATAAGAATATGGGAATATAGTAGGCTACACAATAATGTGCTCAGCATTTCAGATTTGAAGGCAAAAAGATGCTTTGAAAAAGATGGGCATGCACTTGTACCATCCATCTATAGTTCCTTGATTTAATAGCAGCATGGTCAGAGAAAAATACGTTTGGAATGTTAGGATAGAAGTCTTTACTAAAAGTTTGTTTACAAGATTGTCGATGTATTTTTTCAGAAATGTATTGGGCAATATCAGCTTTGGGGTTTTTAGCATTGAATATACTAAGAAAACCTAGATAGCATGTTTAAAATACACATCTTGTTCACAAATAAAAACAAATGTTTCCATGACCTTTGAAATAATTTGCAATGTCAAATTTTTTAAAGTTATCTTCTGGAACTGTCTGGAACTGAGTATATTGAGTTCAAGTTACAAGAGCAGATAGATATGAGACAAAGGTGATTTTAAATAAATATTTTGAGGTTCTGTGACTATCCTTAGTGCACAACTTTCAAGTATGAATGTGAAGATGAATTCTGCGTTCAGTTTTACCACCCTGCTGAAGGAAAGATAGTTTCTGTAAATATAAATTATGAAATGTAATGTGCTCTCATTGTTACCATTTCCCCCCCTTCTCTCTGTCATTTAAGGAATTCCAATCATATCTATGGTTTGTCCTTCTTTCTTGTTTTCTGCCGTCAGACTTCTATGTTTCTATGTTTCTATATATAGGAGAGTAGTGGTTGTATAAATATAATATAAGAAAAAAGTAACGATAAAAAAAGAAAGTAGGACAGTAGGACAGGGACGGTAAGCACAATGGTGCACTTATGCACGCCCCTTACAGACCTCTTAGAAACCGGGAGAGGTCAACTGTAGACAATCTAAGGTTAAAGTTTTTAGGGTTTGGGGAAGAAACTACAGAGTTAGGTAGTGCATTCCAGACAGTGATGGGCGTCTACAAGTAAGGTCAGGTACGCAGTACCAGTAGCAAAATTTTGAATTTTTTTCTTTTTTTCCCTTCTGGGCTCTGGATATGTTTTTCCTATCACAGTAAATGAGGTTGAATGTGTATAATTTTAGAAGAGCTGTGCGTGCGTGTGTGTGTGTGTACATATACATACAGTTTATATAGTAGATAAGATATATTTTTGTGTGCTTGTGTTTAATATGTATGTACACATATGGCACATATACATAGAATTAAATAGTATATTTTGGATGTTCAGTAATAGTAAATAGATAGGGAAATTGTATCTCTTTGAGGTGAGGAGAGGCCAGGCACCCTAACCCAAACCCTTGACGTGAGTGAGTCACATGATTTAAGCCAGTCACATGATCTTTAAGCCACCCCGTCACATGATTTTCAAGCCACATCCACGTGGTCACATGGATGACAAGCCACACCCACAAAATAAGCCACGCCCACAGAGTGGTAGTAAAAATTTTTGTAGCCCTTCACTGATTCCAGGCATTGATCACTCTATTGCTGAAGTCTTATTTTCTGCAGTCGAGTTTAGAGCAGTTTACCTCTAGTTTGAATCTATTACATGCTCGTGTATTGCTATGCTTGAAGGTGAAGTAGTCATTAACAGGAAGAACATTTTGGTATAGGATTTTATGAAATCCAGTAAATTTGAGTGGAAGTTTGAAGAAATTCACTCTAGTTTCCAAATCCTTGGTGGCTTTATTCCCATATGAAAAACCATAAGTTACAGTAACATGTTATACATGTTTATTTTAAATATCTGCTGTGCTCAGGAAAGTAGACAGAGCGCTAAACATTGAGTATTTGAAGTTTAATCATGTGGCAGCTTGTAAAGACACAAAGTTAAGAGGAAAAATGGAAGAAAAACCTAATTAAGACCAATGTATTTCAGAACATCCTCCCCCACCCCAGAAGCAAGTATGCCAGTGACTTCAGCTTCAACTACTCCCATAAGTGTATGGTATGCATGATAAGAAATATAGGATCAAGCCTCGCTGAAGCTTCTATCTATATGCTTCAGAGTCAGCTATCTATACTCTGGAGTGCCATGAACATCTGTTCGTATTTTAATTAAGATGTTAATTGAATGTTTCTGTTGAGTAACTGTGCTTTTTCCATTGGCATCTTCCAGATACAGTGGTACCTCTACTTAAGAACACCTCTACTTATGAACTTTTCTAGATAAGAACCGGGTATTCAAGATTTTTTTGCCTCTTCTCAAGAACCATTTTCCACTTACAAACCCAAGCCTCCAAAACTATAACTGGAAAAGGTGGGGAGAAAACTCTGTGGGGCCTCTCTAGGAATCTCCTGGGAGGAAACAGGGCCAGAAAATGAGGGGAGAAGCCTCCATGGGGGCTCTCTAGGAATCTCCTGGGAGGAACCCAGGCCAGAAAAGGTGGGGAGAAGCCTCCGTGGGGCCTCTCTAGGAATCTCCTGGAAGGAAACCGGGCCGGGAAAGGCGGGGGAGAAATCTCCGTGGGGCCTCTCTAGGAATCTCCTGCGAGGAAACAGGGCCTCTACCCTCCCTGTGGTTTCCCCAATTGCACGCATTATTTGCTTTTACTATTCCTATGGGAAAAATTGCTTCTTCTTACAAACTTTTCTACTTAAGAAACTGGTCATGGAACGAATTAAGTTTCTAAGTAGAGGTACCACTGTGACTGGAAATATCTTGAGCATTCTTGAATTTGCAGGGCTGTCACATCTGGACTATAATGATAATGGGAATGACCTTGGGAGCAGGGGTGGGTTCTGGATCCAGTTCACTCAGGGTCGCGCCATGTGTGCATGCCTGCAGCAATACAAAAATAGCTTCTGTACATACAGAGGCAAAAATTAGCCTCTACACATGCGCAGAAGAAAATCCAAGATGGCGGCGCCCACTGAGCCACTGACAGAACCGGCTCTGTGACATCATTGCCAAGTTACTAATGGTTTTAAAGAACCAGTTACAACTGGAAGGAACCCACCTCTGTTTAGGAGACACAAGGAAGACCTGCAGCTTAGAGAGTGTCTGAAGAAGGGATGTCAGGTATAGAAAGCATCCCAGAAAGAACCCTCCCTAGTTTTCAGTAGAATAAAAGGGAGGGGAGAGGTAATTGCATAATTGCAAAATAAGGTTACTGTAACCTTCCAATGAAGTACGTCTTAGTACTCAAACTTAGTGCTTCTTGTTTTGAAAGGTTACATATCCAAAAATGAAAAATATAATTAAAAAAAAGCATAGGGTTTTGTTGTGTAATTCTGAAAGTCAAACTGTATATGTATTGGGAGGTGAAAATATGAAGATGAATTCACTTCAGATGCAATTCCTGAGAGGCAACATTCCACATAGCAGAAAATCAGGTTTATAATTAGGAAGTCAGAGAGTTGTTAGGAAGGCCTCTTTCATCAAGGACCTCTCTCTCCTACCAGGATTTACTCATGGATCTCCAGGTTTGTTCTTGATTGTAGCCCCAAATATTTGAAGGTGATAGGCTAACCTAATTCAGGCAAGCTACATTTATCATTTTGGATTTCAGTTGGCAATTTGTGTGAAAATCGGGGTGGAGTGGAAGACAGATATTGCAAAATCCAAATTTTGCCTGCAGGTTACATTTAAGCAGAGATGATGGTTACCCTTACTACTTTTTTAAAAATGTTAACATTATAGAAACATAGAAGATTCACGGCAGAAAAAGACCTCATGGTCTGCCCTTATACTAGTTCCTGTATTTTATCTTAGGATGGATATATGTTTATCCCACGCAAGTTTAAATTTAGTTACTGTGGATTTACCAACACGTCTGCTGGAATTATTATTATTTTATTATTATTTTATTTAACAATTATTTTATTGTTTCATCTGTCAAGTTAACATTTGTAAACTTCTCAAACCAGCAAACAGCTAGCCTTCCTGTCTTCAGAAATAGCATTTTTCCCCAGAATGTTTTTGTCTCTAGTATGCAAGTGGAATTTTAATATATGAAAAGCCAGAAGGTTGCTTATTTATTTTCATAGTAAAACTCCATATTAGGCTTATATTGCAGATATCACAGCTACAATATTTTGACCTAATGTTTGAAAATGTGATTTCTTTCCTCCTCCTTCTCCTCCTTCACCCTGATGAAACCTTTTGAAACTTGCACAGTCCTTTGTCCATTTCATTTGGTTTGAATAAGTTATTGTCCTTGAAAGGATTTTGCTTCTTTCTCATCCCAAAATTAAAAGGTGTTCTTTTTAAGGGGAAAAAAACCCCACCACCTAATAATCAGTCCTCCCAGTGCAGCTGAGATCCTTTCCTCTGTGATTAGACGGGGCAGTTAAGATGATGGGCACTGAGCAATTTTCTCTCTCCTCTTTCTTTGTATGTTACAATTGGTGATAAATAAAATTCTTCTTTGGCAACAGATAAGGAAAGGGGGCAGGCATTAACATAAAGAGAACAAATCAAGCTAAAGAATGTATTTTATTGCCATTGTCAAAATGATAAATGATTGTGAATTTGATTAGGCTGGTATCTCTAATAAGATGGGATACTGAACTTGACCAGGCAGCTTTCAAAACCCCCAAGGGCTGGGAGATCCTTGAAAGCTAATATTTTCTTGAAAGGAGTGGTAGATAGAAAAGACTTGATTTCTTATTTTAAGAAAACCTACACTAGTGTACTGGGGAAAAGGAATCAAATCCATATAATGTAATCTGCAGGTAGCAACTAAGATTAAACTAGAATTGAAATTGCATTATTACTGTCTGCCAAAAATATTTGCACTCTTAGCTCTTGGCCTTATGACAAAGATCAATATATCTATATATTATCATCTAGTTCTTTTGCCTGAATAATACATCTTTTGTTAATGTTTTACATGCTGTGGATGTTGCCTTGAATTGTTTGTAATGTATTTAAAGAAAGTTATCCTCAAACTGATTAAATTGATTTCTAATTTAATTTCCAATGTAAGGTTCCTTCCAACTCTGTTACCATTAACATAGGTAGTAAAACATAATAAACAATTTTCTATGAAACCCATTGAAAAAATTTGTTTCTAAAAAAAATGCTTCTTAAATTTTGTTTGTAACAGCTTGGAACAGAAAATTTTCTAATGGTAATATGTTAACGGTATCAATTGTTTCTTTAGATATGCCCAAAGGCTGGGAAATGGACACCACCTCAACGGGAACTACTTTTTTCATCAAGTAAGTTGCTAATATTTAAAATAAACCAAAACATACTCAGCTTTATCCAATTAGAACTATTATGAGTGAGTTGTTCCTGGGAGTGGGAATTAGGAGAAATGGCTGCTTAGGAAGGGATTGCAGTCAACCTGAAGGAACCAATAATCCAAAATTGTGGTTTAAAGCCATAGGGGCTTGCTGTTGATACGTACATCTATTACTGAGTTGTGGGCATCTTAGTGAATGTTTTAAATATATTGTAGTTTGCAAAATACTACATTGCATAGTAAGTATTGTCTAAGGCCAAGATCTTCTGTCTCCCCAATGATACCTTCCTTTGGTCTGCTACAATCCTTGCAGATCAAGCTTTTTATGGCTCTAAGCCAGTGTTTCAAACCCTGGCAAATTGAAGATGTGTGGATTTTAATTTGGAGCCAGCATGGTCGAGAAATAATGTTTTTTAAAAAAAACCTTTGAATTAAAAAAAAACATGAACGTTCTCATTCTATAAAACTACACAGTGTACACTCCTCTAGAATGATTGGTTTTTAAAAAATAGTATCAAAAGCCCAGGTGTCTATTATAGCAAACCTATCTGGGGGCACCTGTTGGAAAGGTGATCTCTATAAAGCAAGAAATTTTAAAAAGTGCTCTTAAAATTTAAAAAAGTGCTCTTATGATAAAATTTCTAAACAAAATTACAAAACATATCAACATTTAGAAAGTAATATTTTTTTTCTATTCCACCTGGAGCTTTCAGTGATGTTTGTGGAATGCATATACAGTTAACATGTAATGTCATTTTTTTTATTTTATATAAACTAAGAGCATATGCACCAATGACAAATTCCTTATGTGTCCAATCACACTTGGCCAATAAAGGATTCTACCTATCTATCTATGCTATAAGGAAGTTCTATCCCAGTGGTGAAATCTACCGGTACTTACTTTCCCAAGTCATTTGGAAGTGCAGAAGGCTTTGCACATGCCCAGAGGGCTAAAAAATAAATAAAATGGCGACATCCTGGTAGGTGGGCAGAACCTTGTGCTGCTGCCAATACTGATTTCCCTGAATCAGGCTGAACCAGTAGCATTTCACCCCTGCTCTATCCCCAAACCACACATAACAGATATTATATAAATATAAAATGTAAGAGGATCCTTTATAAAACTGTGGGTCTGTGGACATTTTTAGAATAAAATATCCTATTTAGAATAAAATATCCTATAGTCAGCATTTGCTTCTCGAAGCAGTTTGGTATTGAGTTGTGTACAGTTGTTGAAACTGTATTTGATTTTTATTTACTGTTGCCACTAATAATCAAAACAGTTTGCAGTATGGCATTGAGTTTTGCTTTTAGTTTTCAATTTTATGAGCAGCGGTACTATGTAAGTGGCACTGTATAAGTATTTTTACTGTATAATAAAATTAGCATAGTTAATTTTCATAGCTATAGTAAAATTTTTGACTTAAGCACACGCAATAGGATTTCTTAACAGTATAGCTATACATGATTGTCTGTAATTGACAGGCTGTTCATTGTGAAAAGCAGGCTGGTAGACTACATAGATCCCTGATCTAATCTTCTGATACTTCTGATGCTTAAGATCTTCTGATCTTCTGATACTTGATTTTCTGATACTTAAGATATACTTACAAAGGAGCACTTAACATTTTGATGCTTGATTATTCTGCTGTGAGTTGGGTGGCATAAAAACTTGAATGTTTTGCAGTGGAAAGGGATCTCCCACTTGCTATTGTAACAAGTCTGTTGCTGCAAACTGGGATCAACCTGTAATTTCAAAGCCATTGCTTTAACTAGATTAGGTGACATTTTGCATTAAACAAATGGTGGATGCAAGGAACAAAGTAGTTGTAATCATGTTGGGTCCTAACACAGTTGTCTTGGATGGAGTTGTATCTCTGAATCAAAGCCATACAACCATTACTGATATGCAGTTATGCTCATGTGGTTCAAGTAGACTATTAACCATTAGTCACCATTCTGTTCTGGAAAACAGTTACTTATGTTTATGTTTACTTATTGCTTATGTTTAAAGTCCTATATGGTTTGGTTTGTTCCTTCTCTCTTTCCCCTCCCCTCCCTTCTCCCCCATTACACATCTATGCTCAGGGTTTTTAAAGTCTATAATCATCGGCATCAGAAATAAGAATCACATACTGTATACAACTGTATCATTATGTGTAGACAGCCTGGGAGAAGAGAACAATCTCATCTATTCTATAACTTTTCTTATTAGAACATTAATTACCAATTATGTAGCAGTGCAGATCTCAATGCAATCCCATCCCCAAACTGAACTGGATTTATTTTATTTTATTTTATTTTAATGTAAAGAGTCAACATCAGTTCCGTTGGCCTTTCTACATGTTTTCAAAAATCTGTTGGTTACAGTTTAATGTAAAATTAAAGCATTTTTAAGCTTCTCATACTTTTAAGTAAAGCCTATCTGATACATTATTACTTACTATGTCTTATTTATTATCTGTCTTCTCCATATGATCAGTACTATAAGATTGGTAAAAAAAGGTTGGCTAAGCTTCCTTTTTCTTGAATTACTCAAATTCTAACTGTCACATCATTTCCTGAATAAGCCACAATGCTTAGGTTTACCCATTACCTTACACAGTATGGTTTAAAAAGTAATAATGAGTAGGTTTGTGTAATGTACTAAGAATCAAACTGTATTGTGTTTTAGTACAACTCAGGGGTAAGTTCTAACTTACCTTGCTGCCTCCCATGCCACAGAGCCTGCACCTCATGGCCATGTGCAAAGTTCATCTATGCACACATTTTGCAGTGGCAAAAATTCAAAAAAAATTCTCCTCCATAAAGCCCAAAAAAAGAAGGCTACACATGCGCAGTGCCAGAAATTTGGCTTCTGTGCATGCTCAGAAGAAAACAAATTCAAAAAAACATTCAAAAAAATGATGGCAGCACCCATAGTCCCATGAACTAGCACTGACCGAACCAGTTCTGTGATGTCATTGTTGTCGTCACCAGCAGGTCACTACCAGTTCGGGAAAACTGGTCCAAACTGGGAGGAACCCACCTCTGGTACAACTGTTTTATTTTAGTGCATAGCAAGTGAAAAAAAAAATCATAATATGGCAACGTCGGGACCGCCTCCTGCCGCACGAATCCCAGCGACCGGTTAGGTCCCACAGAGTCGGCCTTCTCCGGGTCCCGTCGACCAAACAATGCCGTCTGGCAGGACCCAGGGGAAGAGCCTTCTCTGTGGGGGCCCCGACCCTCTGGAACCAGCTCCCCCCTGAGATTAGGATTGCCCCCACCCTCCCTGCCTTTCGTAAACTCCTTAAGACCCACCTCTGCCGTCAGGCATGGGGGAACTAAACATCTCCCCCTTGCCCATGTTGTTTTGCCATTGATTGATTGACTGTGTGTCTGTTTTTATATACATTGGGATTGTTTTATAAATTTATTAATTTTAAACTGTAATTAGATTGGTGGGCATTGGATTTGTTATTATGTACTGTTTTATTGTTGTTGTGAGCCGCCCCGAGTTTGCGGAGAGGGGCGGCATATAAATCCAATAAATCTAATCTAATCTAATCTAACATTGCTAACAGAACTTCTTTTAACCAAATATTGTTGTGGCTTCCAAATTCTAGTTTCCATACATCTCCAATGGCAAATTTGAATAACAAGATAATCCTAATGTTTTGGTTAAAGAGCTATCCATAACAGACCTAAAGTATGTGTGCTGGCTTGTGGCTTAATAACAGTATTTGCATTGTTTTTATGAACTGCCTACAAGTGGTGCTGAATGGAGGCTGAATGCATTTTACAAATATCAATCATTTAAAATATTTATATCAAATTATTAGCAACTTTCAAACAGTACCAATATTGAAAACTAAATCAAAGATAAAAGAAAGTGATGCCTTAATGTGAATTATTTTTCTCTGAAGTGTTTTTTGTGGGACGAAGGTTGATATGTTTATTTGAACTGGTTCCAAGAGTAGTTGAGACTCTTTCTAGCAAACCTGTTCCCAGTAATATCATGATATTTAAGCTTGACCTTCACAATTGAATGAGATGCTTAATAGCTAAACTTCCTTCTGCTTTGCTTCTCTCAGCATTGGTGAAGGTGTGTTAGATTGCAGCAGTTTAGGAAACAATTGGCCTTTCACCATCTACTACTTAAGGCTGGCCAGAGATCAAAAATGTCCCATGGAGAGCAAATGCAGAGGGAGGGAATAATGTCATGTGTTTATATAGCAACTAACATTTGAAACCCTGATCCTTGATTGTGGATTTTGGAAGTAGTTGCAACATACGCAAACACAAGAGTAGGGTTACTGGTGTCCATAAGAGAGCTGAGAACATTGTGAGCATTTGGGGAGGGTTTAAAAATACTTATTTAGAGGCTGAACATTTTTATATTGCTGACTAGTGGAAACTACAGGTCAATGTGTCTAACCTAGTAGGTAACTCTGTTAAGCAACCACGTCAAAATCTGGAAAGCTGTGCTGCTTAAAAACTGTGAGGAGGATCAATGGGATTAAAAGCTGTGGACCATGTTAAAAGTAAATCTGTCTGAATCATTATTATTATTATTATTATTATTAGTAGTAGTAGTAGTAGTAGTAGTAGTAGTAGTATTAATTAGATTTGTATGCCGCCCCTCTCCATAGACTCGGAGCGACTCACAACACAATAAAACAGTTCATAACAAATCTAATAATTTACAATTTAAAATATTTTTAAAACCCCATTATTAAACAGACATACATACAAACATACCATACATAAATTGTATAGGCCTGGGGGAGATATTTCAATTCCCCCATGCCTGACGACAAAGGTGGGTTTTGAGGAGTTTACGAAAGGCAAGGAAGGTAGGGGCAGTTCTAATCTCTGGGAGGAGCTGGTTCCAGAGAGTCGGGGCCGCCACAGAGAAGGCTCTTTCCCTGGGGCCGCCAACCGATATTGTTTAGTTGACGGGACCCGGAGAAGGCTTACTCTGTGGGACCTAATCGGTCGCTGGGATTCGTGCGGCAGAAGGCGGTCTCGGAGATATTCTTGCATTCTTCCAGGGAACTTTCTCTGAATTACTTCAATCTTTGAAATGTATTTGGTGATGACTTGAGACAGGCTTTTGTTCAGTTGCTGGGTCCATGTTTTAGAAAAACATTCTACAGCAGGGGTGCCAAACTCACGTCGTCATGTGATGTATGGTTATTTTTTCCCCTTTTGCTAAACTGGAGTGGGTGTGGCCAGCTTGTAACATATCCGTCCGTGACTTTGACGCCCCTGTTCTACAGTATTGAGATCTGCTAAGACACATCTTACATGTCCTTTCATTACACTGCACATTACACTAGTCCTTCTCAAATTTATTTATTTATTTATTTATTATTTATTAGATTTGTATGCCGCCCCTCTCTGCAGACTTGGGGCGGCTCCCAACAACAATAAAACAATTCAAGACAAATCTAATAATTTAAAAACATTAAAAAAAACCTGTTATTAAAGCAGACATACACACAAATAGTGGGGCGTGCCCCTCTGGGGGACACGCAATGATGCCAGGGGAGTGTTTTCCCAGTTGCACACTGTTCCGAGCCTGGAAGAGAAGGTGGCCAGGTGGGGCGGCTGCGTGGGTGCTTGTTGTTCTCGGTGGGTGGCGTGGTAGCCATGAACCTAACCTGGCCTGGCCCTGAGTCAAAAGAGGGCCCTAAACACGGGAGCCTACGTCTGCCTAACTGAAAACAGGCTCCAATGAGTTCAGCGTGACTTACTCTCAGGTAAGTGGGTACAGCAGCCTTCCCCAGCAGTGAAGAGCTGAAATTTTTTTTTACTACCACATTGTAGGTGTGGCTTATTTTGTAGGTGTGGTTTGCTGGCCATGTGACCAGGTGGGAGTGGCTTGATGATCATGTGACTGGGGGGTGGCTTAAAGGTCATGTGACTAGCTTAAAGATGACCAACTTGACATCAGTCACGTCAAGGGTTTGGGTTTGGGTTAGGGTGCCTGGCCTCTCCTCGTCTCAAAGAGATACAATTTCCTTATCTACTTACTATGACTGAACATCCAAAATATACTATTTAATTCTATGTATATATACCCTATGTGTACATACATATTACACACAATTTTAGAAGAGCTGTACGTGAGTGTGTACATACACATACAGTTTATATAGTAGATATATATGAAAAAATACATTATCTACTATATAAACTCTATGTGTATGTACATATGCACACACGCGCAGCTCTTCTAAATTTATACACATTCAGCCTCATTTATTGCAATAGGAAAAATATACCCAGAGCCTAAAAGGGGGAAAAAAAGAAAAAAAATCATTTTTTTTCTACCAGTTCTGCGTAGCTGATCTGAGGCTGGAGGGGAGCAGGCAGGAGAGAGGGAAGCTCGTCCGAGGCCAAGAAGGAGGAAAGAGGAAAAAAGCGAGGCACACTCAGCAGCAGCAGGAGGGGGGGAAAAGACAGCCGAGCCGAGACTGGTAATCCAGGAAGTGACTGCCACTGGTCAACTGGAACTGCGCACGCAGCTTCATTTCCACCGGTGGAACTGCATTCCACCCCATCCTGCCTGCTGCCTACCTCTGCATACATATACATATACATACATACATACAGTGATGGGCTTCTACGGGAACAGTCAGATACAGTACCGGTAGAAAAATTATGGTCAGCTATGCAGAACTGGTAGAAAAATTTTGAATTTTTTTCCTTTTTTCCCTTCTGGGCTCTGGGCATGTTTTTTCTATTGCAGTAAATGTGGTTAAATGTGTATAATTTTAGAAGAGCTGTGCGTGCGTGTGTGTGTGTGTACATACACATACCGTTTATATAGTAGATAATGTACTGTATATTTTTGTGTGCCTGTGTGTAATATGTATGTATACATATGGCACATATACATAGAATTAAATAGTATATTTTGAATGTTCAGTAATAGTAAATAGATAGGGAAACTATCTGTTTGAGGTGAGGAAAGGCCAGGCACCCTAACCCAAACCCTTGACGCGAGTGATATCATTTTGGTAGCCCATCACTGCCTTTAAGCCACACCCCCTGTTACATGATCGTCAAGCCACTCCTCCTGGTCACATGACCTGCAAGCCACACCCACAAAATGAGCCATGCCCACAGTGTGGTAGTAAAAACTTTTGTAGCCCTTCACTGCATACATACATACACACATACATACATAAATACATACATACATATTCAGGAGATTGTGATATCTATAGATTCTTCTACACACACACATGCACACACACACACCCTATCTTTTTACCTTTGGGTATCTGTAGATTGTTTTTCTATTGATACATTTCCTTGAATGCTATCTGCTGATATGCATAGGACAAATACATTCATTTATTCAAGTAATCCTTTTCTGTAGGGTTTTTTTTTGCATGTGGCTTTCTCTCCCAGATTTAAGGCCATGTCTATGAATTCATAAATCCAACAGGGCAGGTTATAAATACAGTATCACATTTGCATCCTATTACCATGTCTCTCCCCCACTTCTCCGTTTTTCAATATATTCCACATGTAATATTATTTACCACAAGGTGGTGCCAAAGTTCACAACCATTGCAAAATAATGTAGTGGGGCTAAATTATTATTTTCTCTGAAGTCAGACAATTGCTCTTAACAAGTCAGTATAGCAAAGGCAGTCATATTCTCCTCCTAATCAGGGCACGGTGTTTAGCAATCCTGGAGGAGAAACCCTATACATCTGTCTATATATCAGATGGAAATGGGCTTAATTCACTTTAGCTTTATTGAATGGCCAGCTTGACTGCAGGAAAGTTAATTCCCATCCTCAGCTTATCTGTTGCCTGGGAGGGGCTTGGCAATGTGGGACACCAGTGAAAGCATCAGGAACAAAACTGTAAGAGGATTACAGGCTGTTCTGCTTTCTGGAGACCCCTCCCAACCCCAAGCCATCTGTAGCATCAGCATTACCCATTCAGAAGGAGTAGTCTGAGGCAGTGGTGAAATCTACTTACCTTCCCTACTGGTTCAGAAGCGCACGATTTGCGCGTGTGCGCAAACTTCACTTGCTCATGTGCCACTGTCACGTATACTTTCTCACCCTCTGCACATGCACAGAAGGCTTACATAGAAACATAGAAGACTGACGGCAGAAAAAGACTTCATGATCCATCTAGTCTGCCCTTATACTATTTCCTGTATTTTATCTTATGACGGATATATGTTTATCCCAGGCATGTTTAAATTCAATTACTGTGGATTTACCAACCACGTCTGCTGGAAGTTTGTTCCAAGGATCTACTACTCTTTCAGTAAAATAATATTTTCTCATGTTGCTTTTGATCTTTCCCCCAACTAACTTCAGATTGTGTCCCCTTGTTCTTGTGTTCACTTTCCTATTAAAAACACTTCCCTCCTGGACCTTATTTAACCCTTTGACATATTTAAATGTTTTGATCCTCCCTTTTCCTTGTGTCCTCCAGACTGTACAGATTGAGTTCATTAAGTCTTTCCTGATACGTTTTATGCTTAAGACCTTACACCATTCATGTAGCCCGTCTTTGGACCCGTTCAATTTTGTCAATATCTTTTTGTAGGTGAGGTCTTTTGCGCATATGCGGAGGATTTTAAAAAGACTAGTGATGGATTCCTGTGGGTACGGTCAGGTACACAGAACCGGTAGAAAAATTTTGGTCAGGTACGCAGAACCATTAGAAAGAAATTGAATTTTTTTTTTCCCCTTCTGGGCTCTAGGGTATGTTTTTCCTATCGCAGTAAATGAGGTTGAATGTGTATAATTTTGGAAGAGCTGTGTGTGTGTGTGTGTGTGTACATACACATACAATTTATATAGTAGATAATGTATATTTTTGTGTGCCTGTGTGTAATATGTATGTAAACATATGGCATATATACATAGAATTAAATAGTATATTTTGGATGTTCAGTAATAATAAATAGATAGAGAAATTGTATCTTTTTGAGGTGAGGAGAGGCCAGGCACCCTAACTCTAAACCAACCCTTGACGTGAGTGACATCAAGTTGGCCATCTTTAAGCCAGTCATATGACCTTTAAGCCACCCCGGTCACATGATTGTCAAGCCCCTCCCACCTGGCCACATGGCTGGCAAGCCCCCCCCCCTGCAAAATAAGCCACGCCCACAGTGTGGTAGCAAATTTTTTTTGCAACCCTTCACTGGTCTGGGCAGGTGAGCAGAGCCCCATACTGCTGTCGCTATCAATTCTCTGAACCAACGGCCACCAGTATCAGTATGCCCGGACTGAGCATACCCAGTAGCTTTTCACTGTTGGTCTTTAGGGCAAGTAGAGAAAGTCCAGAGTATCTTGTAAATGAAACTGCATCAGTCCCACATTTTACAGCTTTGGTAAATTAGCATGTTTTGAGAGGTTACAGGCCACAAAAGAAACTGTGGTTGAAATTACCCCTAAAGTTGAGCCAAGAATACATAATTGAAAGGAATTTTTTCAAAAAAAAACACACTTTGGGGAAAATTTGGAGCACTGGTATTGGTAGTAACAGGAATCCACCCTTGTGTGGCATGCTAGTATGGTTGGACTGCAGTCTAAGATGGTGAACAAATTCAGATACCAATTATTTATTCAATTAGCCATGGTTAAGCAAACCATGTCCTAGTTCAGGATTCAGCAACTTTAAACACTCAAAGAGCCATTTGGACTCATTTCCCACAGAAAAGAAAACACCGGGAGCCACAAAAGTCTCTTGACATCTAAAATGAAGATAACACTGCATATATAATTTTTTATCTTTATGCTATATATAAAAAAAACCCATATTGTGTTGCATTTATGTAATCAGTGACCTGCTACAGAGAAAACACAATTTTATTTCTGCATGCACCAAAAACATTTTGAACTCTGAAAAAAAAGAGATGGGTCGAAAAGCTCAATAAATCAGGTGCCACACACTGGCAGTTGTGATCAGGGTTGGGCTACTGCCCGGATGGGGAGGAATGCAGTGGGGTAGCGAAAATGGAGCTCCACCCCAGAACACCCAATTTGCACTGAGAGATGTTGAAAGAAAATGCAGGGCTTCCTGCATAAGCCACGCCCACAGTGTGGTAGTAAAAAATTTGGTAGCCCTTCACTGGTTGTGATGCATATTTTGAGTGACAGCGGGACCCTGCAACAGAGGGATGAAAGAGCCATATGCAGCTCCAGAGCCACAGGTTGCAGACCCAGTCTACACATTAGCCTTTTGAAAATTACCGTCTCCTGATATGTTGCATTTCAGCTCCACAGAGTTAGGCGAGTATTAACAAAGCTATGCTAGTGAGAATTCTGAGAATTAATAATCCAGTAAATCTGAATAAAGGCTCGGAGAAGACCGCCTATAATGACTCCACTTAAATTTCCCCAAATCCTCACCCAATAGAATCGCCAAGATGTTCCCCAACATGTCTCCAAATTATTGGAAATGTAAGCGAGAAATAGGTTCCTACTATCACCAATGGTGGACCTGCCATAAAGCTAAATATCTCCGAGACCGCCTGCTGCCGCACGAATCCCAGCGACCGATTAGGTCCCACAGAGTGGGCCTTCTCCGGGTCCCGTCAACTAAACAATGTCGGTTGGCGGGCCCCAGGGGAAGAGCCTTCTCTGTGGCGGCCCCGGCCCTCTGGAACCAACTCCCCCCGGAGATTAGAACTGCCCCTACTCTCCTTGCCTTCTGTAAGCTCCTTAAGACCCACCTTTGTCATCAGGCATGGGGGAACTGAGACATCTCCCCCGGGCATATACAATTTATGAATGGTATGTCTGGATGTATGTTTGTTTAGAAAATGGGGTTTTAAAAATATTTTTAAACAGAAATTTAGATTTGTTGTAAATTGTTTTTCACTTTGTTGTGAGCCGCCCCGAGTCTGCGGAGAGGGGCGGCATACAAATCTAAATAATAAATAAATAAATAAATAAATAAATAAATAAATAAATAAATAAATCATATTGGAATAACATAGAAAAATGGATAAAAGAAATTACCCTACAGGAGATAAAGAAAACCCCTGATTTTTTTAAAATTAGGTATAACAAACCAAAAATACAAAAAATATATCTTTTACTTAATTACTCACATTTTGACAGCGGCTAGGATAGTATATGCACAAAATTGGAAGGGAGAAGACATTCCCAAGGAGGATGAAGTAATAATCCACGGAGAGGGGCAGCATACAAATCCAATAAATGAATGAATGAATGAATGAATGAATGAATGAATGAATGAATGAATAAATAAGGAAAATTATAGAATGTGCTGAAATGGATATGTTGACAAGGCGGTTAAATAATCAAGAAGAATCTGACTTTTACAATATTTGGGATAAGATTTATTTATGGTTAAATAAAAAAACAAAACAAAAAAAATTACTAAATGTCTTAAAAGCAAAGTAAATGTATAAAAATATCTTATTTTTCTAGAATTGTCATTATTAACGGTTAAATTTTATAAAACAAAAATTCTTCTTTTGATTCTAACTATTGTGTTGATTTTGCAAATTTTAGTACATTCCTTTTCTGTATTAGAAAGACTTCTACAACGAGCGGGGTAATTGTTGCCTCAGTATATGTTAAATGCGTGTCTATCCTGTTTGTTTTTTTATGACAATTAATAAAAATATTTTTAAGACAAAAATAAATTTCCCCAAATCCTAATGAATGCTGTGAGACAAGCAGTAAAAAGAATGTCAAATCGTATCTTCCAAGACTTGAGACCAAAATGACTCCAACTTCAAGGATGAAAAAGAGCACAGAATCCACAGACCTGCCAGAAAGAGCCCTGAACAAAACCTCTACTATTTTGCACAACCTTCCTCAGAGTAACTTTCTCCAGAGATGAGGTACATTTATTTTATTTTATTTATTAGATTTGTATGCCGCCCCTCTCTGTAGACTCGGGGCGGCTAACAACAATAATAAGACAATATAAACAAATCTAATATTTAAGTTTAAGTTAAATTTAGAAACCCTAATTTAAGAAACCAATCATACATACAGACATACCAAGCATAAATTTTATAAGCCTAGGGGGAAGGGAATATCTCAATTCCCCCATGTCTAACGACAGAGGTGGGTTTTAAGGAGCTTACGAAAGGCAAGGAGGGTGGGGGCAACTCTGATTTCTGGGGGGAGTTGGTTCCAGAGGGTTGAGGACGCCACAGAGAAGGCTCTTCCCCTGGGTCCCGCTAGCTGACATTGTTTATTCGACGGGACCCGGAGAAGGCCAATTCTGTGGGACCTAACTGGCCGCTGGGATTCGTGCGGCAGAAGGCGGTCTTGCAGATATTCTGGTCCAGTGCCATGAAGGGCTTTATAGGTCATAACCAACACTTTGAATTGTGACCGGAAACCGATCGGCAACCAATGCAGACTGCGGAGTGTTGGTGTGACATGGGCATATTTAGGAAAGCCCATGATTGCTCTCGCAGCTGCATTCTGCACGATCTGAAGTTTCCGAACACTTTTCAAAGGTAGCCCCATGTAGAGAGTGTTACAGTAGTCGAGCCTCGAGGTGATGAGGGCATGAGTGACCGTGAGCAGTGACTCCCAGTCCAGATAGGGCCGCAACTGGTGCACGAGGCGGACCTGGGCAAACGTCCCCCTCGCCACAGCTGAAAGATTGTTCTCTAATGTGAGCTGTGGATCGAGGAGGATGCCCAAGTTGCAGACCCTCTCTGAGGGGGTCAATGATTCCTCCCCCAGGGTGATAGATGGACAAATGGGATTGTCCTTGGGAGGCAAAACCCACAGCCACTCCGTCTTATCAGGGTTGAATTTGAGTCTGTTGACACCCATCCAGACCCCAACAGCCTCCAGGCATTGGCACATCACTTCCATTGCTTCACTGACATGATACTGCAGTGCTGGGTTTCTACCAGTTCGGACCAGTTTGCATGAGCTGGTGGCGAAAATTTGGCTTCGTTTACCAAACTGGTAGTGATGGCCGGCTTGCCATACCCCTGAACCAGTTCCCCGGTCGCTGCTGCTTGAAAGTGGCTGGCAATGAAGCCTCTTTGCATGTGCAAAGACTTCTGCGCATGCACAGAGGGTCAGAGGCAGATGTAAGACACGCATGCAGTTCTAAACCAGTAGGGAAGGTAAGAGGAGCCCACCCCTGCTGTACTGGTATTATGACCTAAAGAAATAAAGTAACTCATTTTATTCCTTTGTGGCACAATTTATAATCATGCTAGCCATAAGGTCTAGAGCAGTGTTTTGCAACCTTGGCAATTTGATGATACCTGCACTTTAACTCCCAGAATTCTCTAGCCAGCAAATGCTGGCTGGGGAATTCTGGGAGTTGAAGTCCAGACATCTTCAAGTTGCCAAGGTTGGGAAACACTGCTCTAGAGAAAGGAATACAGGTATGATCAGTAGTGGGTTCTTACCCGATACGGGGGACTTTTTATTATTATTTATTATTATTTGTTAGTTTTGTATGCCGCCCCTCTCCATAAACTCGGGGCGGCTTACAGCAATGATAAGAACAATATATAATGACAAATCTAATAGTTAGAATCTAAAATAACAATAATACATTTAAAAAGTCTAAAAAACAAGAAACCCCAATATATAAAACTTTGCTTCTGTGCACGCGTATGTGTGAGATTTTGGTGATTTTTTTCCGTCTCTGCGCATGCTCAGAAAACCCCACCACCACCAAAATCTCACGTGGGCGCACATCCTCTTGTGAGATTTTTCTTCCTGCATATGCACAGAAGCAAAATCTCACTGGAATGCAGTGCACCAGAACTAGCGGTAAGTAGCTGCCCCCACCTGAATGTGATGTATACCCACAATTGAGTATCATGGATAAATATGGTTTCAAAAGCCCCTAGAAAGAATCTGGCCATGTTGCTATGCTCTACTTCTGAGGCCTTCAGTTCTTGATAATAACCTCCTTCACATTCAGTTTTTGGATTCTTTGTTCTCCCTAGTGAGGATGTTAAGACCTACTAGGGAAGGTTCCGCACTCTCTAAGGTAACATCAGATTCTTCATGCATGTTGGTTGCACATTCATCTGAAAGTAGCTAATGAGAGCCCTTTCCATTCTGGGCTGGGCACAAGATCTTTTATTGGCTAGGGCTGTTTCTAAGGGAGCAGCTGTATTCTCAGCCATTTGTTTCTACAAAGGGAGTTTCTGAGGCTCATAGGCACTGAAAGAGCAACACAGAATGATTGGTAGTGCAGCTAGGTGATTTTAGACTTCAGTGGAAGCAATAAGAGCTACCCCTTTAAATGGAAATGCATTTTGTGTTGGTGGTTTGAAAACGTACAGTTTTTATTTTTTGTTGCTGCTAAGCTACAAGAGTCCTAGATTTCTATCTGAGAAACGAATTTGCTGATATCACTGTGTCCGATACCCCTACATTTTCCTCTACTGGTAGGTTCAGTCACTGAACAGCTGGTCGGAGGTGATTTTGTTGGTGCTTAGAAGCACCTGACGAATCATGGTAAGCAGGGGCAGATTCAGGAGTGAGCAGCAGGCAGGACAGGGTGGAATGCAGTTCCACCGGCGGAACTGAAGATGCATGCACAGCTCCAGCTGATCGGCAGCTGTCACTTCCTGGATTACTGGTCTCAGCTTGGCTCTCCTTTCCCCCCCTGCTGTTGCTGCTGCATCTGCACTCCTTGCTTTTTTCCTCTTTTCTCCTTCCTGGTCTCGGATGAGCTTCCCTCTCTCCTGCCCGGCTTCCCTCCAGCCTCACGCAGCCATCTCCCGCCTGAGGTGCAAGCAGAAGGCGTGGGTGGAAGAAGCGGTAGTGGCAACATTTATGCTTCTGGTAGCACCCGTTTGCCTAGCTACCCAGGAAGGAGAGCACGGGAAACAAGAAGCAAATTGTCACCCCAGTGAGCGACACTGGTAAGGTTGTAAGTCAAAGACTTAACAGTTCTCTTGAATGATGATGATCATTCAAGCCACTCCCACCTGATCACATGGCTGACAAACCACTCCTATCCGGTCACATGACCATTAAGCCACACGCACAAAATAAGCCACACCCACAGTGTTGCAGTAAAAATTTTGGCTGTCCATTACTGGGCGGATTGCCATTACTGCTGCTATTGGTGCACTGCGCGCCCAGCTTCGGTTCTCTTGCATGCACACCCATGTGTCCCAGTGTGTTTTTGTTTCTGTACATATGCAGGAAGCAAAAACGTGCTGAAATCTGGCGAGGGGAAACATGCGCATATGAGATGTCATTGATTTTTTTGCTTCTACGCATGTGCAGAAGCAAAAAATCACTAAAATGTGCTGGGATGCATGCGTGCACATGCAAGAGGACTAAATCTGCATGCACAGTGCACCATTCACTACCAATACGCCATCTTCTACCGTACCGGTTGCAACTCACTACTGATGGTAAGTCATGGTTACGCCAGCCTATTTAATTTGAGATCTAAGCCTCCGTACAGCCACCAGATGTTCAGTGCTAGCTTTCATTTTGCCTATCTAATATGGTCTATTGTAGTGATGGTGAACTTATGGCACGATTTCCACAGATGGTATGTGGAGCCATATCTTCCAGCATGTGAGCCGCTGCCCTAACTCAGCTCCAGTGCGCATGTACATGCCGACCAACTAATTTTCGGCTTGCACAGAAGGCTCTCTGGGAGGGTGTTTGTGGCCTCCGGAGGAGGCAGAGAAAGCTGTTTCTGCCCTTTCAGGTTCCATGAAAAGCTCTGGAGTCTGGAGGAGGCAAATAATGAGCCTACCAGGTTCACCAAAGTCAGAAAATGAGGGAGCAGGGGGATTGTGCACCCGTGCATGGGGGGGGGGCAATACGGGATCACACGAACATGTGCAGGGGAGCATTGAATTATGGATGTGGGCAGGGGTGGGCGGCTGCCTGGACGGGGGAATTCAGTGGGGTAGCAAAAATGGAGCTCCATCCCAGAGCACCCAATTTGCACTGAAAGATGTTGAAAGAAAATGCAGGGCGTCCTGCATAAGCCCTGTGCACAGTGTGGTAGTAAAAATTTTGGTAGCCCTTCACTGGATGTGGGCCCTCACATGTGCTTTTGGCACCCAAGGAAAAAAGGTTCATCATTACTGGCCTGGTGGATAATAAAGTTTAATAACACCCTTGCTCAGTAGTGTAACAGAAAATGTTTAGTATCTAGCTGTGCCCTCTCAGTTACTACCACTACATCATGTTCCTAACAGCTGTTCAGTATGTTGGGCATTGTTACTCTCTTCTCAACTGGATCACAAAATTCCTGAAAATTTAATAGTCTCCCTTTATAAGCTGTATGACCTGGCTCCAACATATCACTGCCCTTGCTTTATTTCATAAAAGATATAAAGCATTTCATAAAATTCTGTTTCCTGAATTATCTTTGAGTTCCATATTTCTATATTGTTTATTGAGAATACATAGGAATTACTTCTGAATAATTATGCAAGGAATGCATGTTAATAATATGGTGAAGCTAGTCTGTGGGTCACCGAGGATGGAGCTATGATATAAAATAAGTGACATCATCACACAAGATCAGGATTAGGGACCTGTGTTTCACTTTAAAAAAAATAAGTCTTTGCCTGAGACTTATATTGCAATTTTCATGAGTTTTTCACTTTAACACGGCAGAAAAATACACTATCAATTTTCAAGAGTATTACAAAAAGGAAAGTTTCTTTTGAATTTTCTAGAATTAGCAGTGTTGTAAGAAGAGAGTCATCTCTGTATAGGGTAGGCAAAAAATCAGAAAGATTTGGGGTAAATTCTTTTATGATTGGAAAGCTTACATCTTTTTTTTTTTAAAAAAGATTAGTCTTAGAGGTGCTACCAGCTTTTTAGTTATTTGGAATCACTGGGTAGCTAATAAGGCTGCAGAACATATTAGAGTACTTTCTACTATATGCAGTAAAACTGCAAATTATAGTAGAGAATTCACAGTGGGGAGTATTATCCAGGGAAGGACTAGATATTCATATGAAGCCCTTGATCACAGTCTAATAAACACCCCCCGCCCCAATTCCATTCCTAATGATTTCCTTTCAATGTCCTTCTCTTTGGGGTGGGTGGGGAGTAATAGGATTAATAATCCATTGTACTCTATACTTTCTTACTGTGTTGACCAAGGCTATAAAGAAAACCTGTTTTGTAGGTGCCCATGAATGCAGCTGCATTGCTGCAACCATCTTTGTGGGTTGTGTGCAGTTAAATTGTGACTTTTTAATCTTGTGATTGTGCATGTGAATGAATATCAGAGAAGAGGAACTCCCCCCTACAAAAAACGGGGGGGGGGATAAATCCTTGATTAGTCTGATATTGGTAGCCCCAAAGCTCAAAATACCATTTATAAGAGGTTTGAGTACATAAAGGGAAGATATCTTTGACCCCTACCTAACAAGCGTAGCACACCAAGCATCCTTAGCCAAAGAAGCTCCTAGAGGCAGGGTGGGCGATGCTGACAAAGCATCTTTTCAAATTTGGGTCAGGAAGAGTTAATCCCACCCTGGTACTATTTACTCCTTGCGCTAAATGACAGAACGGGCGTCACGTGATTTTTAAATCTCCTGAGAGCGCATGGAGCATGCCCAGCTCTGGCTCTTGATGCAGGATGCCAGATTCACTAGCAGCATAGCATCTTCTCCTTGTCCTACTGAGCCTCTGACGATAAATTGGGGAGGGGGGGGAAACACGGCAATGATTGACTAGCATTGCAGGAGAGGAGCGGACGAGTGAGGAAGAAAGGGAGGGGGGAAGAGGGCCGGCTGCCATTCTATCAGAGGAAGAGCTGGCGACGGCGACAGCAGCAGCAGCAGCAGCAAAGAAAAAAGAAAAAAAAAGGCTCTTGGTGGAGTGAGCAGAGGCAGGGGAGGTCATCGCCATGGCTTGGAATCTGCCCACCTGGAGATGAGCCACACAAAGCAACTGCACAGTGAGTGTCTCTGTATCTCCGAGGCATTGAATAGCTGGGTGCTTATATTTGTTAGAGGCAGCTAGCCAGCCATTGACAGGTGCATTGCTGGAGCTTTATGGAGGATGTTGGCGAGAGCCAGGGCAATGACAAAGAATCTTCCAACTGAAGGCGACTTCTTCCTGCAAAGCAGAAGAGGAAGCCTCTAAATGTGTGTGCGGGGTGGGGGTGGTTCCGCTTGCATCATATACCCCATCCTTGTTGCTTGCACAGGGGTCTCACTGTGCTGGGGTTGTGAATGATGCTGAGCTTGAGTGGCACTGTCACTGGGTAAACGTGCCGGAAAGCATGTGCTGTTCTGAACAAGCAGGTAGCTTAGCAGCCTTCACGGCCCAGGGATATACATATGCATCTATTTGTGAAAGAGAGAAAAACGCTGGGATGTAGTATCCATATTCCTGTTATTGGAATTCTTCCGTAAACTTATCTCCCTCTCTAATTAGGTTTTGGCAAGTAATGAGGAACGGAGATTTAATTTGGTTAATCAAGGCGGGAATTTCAGCAGTTACCAAAAGGTTTCTTGAGTGCATGTCTTTAAAGAGTTTGCACACAGAAGCAGTCCAGTTGAATTGTCTAGGCTTGTTGCCTTTGCAGACAATACTGGAAAGATATCTGTTATCTAGCAAGAGTGAAAGACTAGAAGTGGGAGAGACAAAACGATCCTTCACAAGATGTGTGTAGCAGATAGAGGAAGTCAAGCCGCATTGGGTAAAGGTTATAATTGCAATGCGTTCTTTATGCTTCTTCTGTGAATAAGCCCCACTGAATAGCATGGGTTTTGCTTGTGACTTTTTGGATTGTGTTATAAAGCTTGATTTAGGAAACTAAGTTTTCCATTGCTCTGAATATCTGTTGTGTATGTATGCAGTGATATGCATATCTGCATTGGAAAGATTGCCTGATGTTGCTGTTGGATGACAGAGGAGCAGGAAAGTTGTCCCTGATGTCTTTCGATAACAAGAATCTCGGTGGTATTCAGGTCTGCTCATCCATGAAATATATTCTCAAAAATTCGTCCAATAGTCAGTTTTAGTTTAGGGGGGTTATTGTGTACTGCACAAAATGTGGGTGCACATGTGGTTGTGCATGCATTTACACCATTAGGTATGCATGTGCACCAGCATGAATCTACCCTGGTTATAAGCTTCATTGTGCTGTGTGGCAGAGCAATTGTCCACGGTAGCACAGGCCATCAAAGCAATGTGTCTCGGTGGAATGTGTCTGGTTTTTATAATGCTCTCACTAGTGTTTCGGAGCAAGATATGGTGGACAAAATGCCAGGACATATTTGTATGTTATCAGTGCCATTCCAGGAGATTTGTTCACATCTATTGCTTGGTCATAAGAGGACATGGCATATATGTTAATTCTCACTCAAAGCAGTGGACAGGACCTAGAAACTATTAAATAGTTATGTAATTTGGGTGCTTGATGAGAAGTTTCTCTTTCAGTCTGCTCTATTAACTGTCAGTGCTGCAAGATTCAACAGGAACAGTTGTTTCCCAGTAAATTAAGCTGCCTTGAAAACAGGAGTCTCCTTAGCTCCAATTGGCAGCAGTCTGTTTGTGATACAGGATCCTAGCTCTGGGCTCCCTGTCACGAGATCTTGGTAACCTGGCTTTGCATCTATCGACAGAAAACAAGGGTTTCTTCTGACCTCTCCAATGCAGATTGCATAAATCATTTCATTTGCTTTAGAGCTGCTGTTCAGGCTTCAAGATCTGCAGCTTAAACGTAGTACAGTGTGAGTGGATCTAGTGTGAGGTTCCGAGGCTCTAATCCTTCCCTGTAGTTGCTGCTCTGTCTTTTTCTTGCCTTTACCTGGGAAAATAAAAATAAAATAACAACCAGATTCACTCTTCCTGGAAGGAACAGAAAACAGTTTTCAATAGCAATCCTGTGCAAAATGCGAGCTACTTTGATGTAGTGGTTAAGGCATCAGGCTAGAAACCGAGAGACTGTGAGTTCTAGTCCTGCTTTGGGCACCAAGCCGGCTGGGTGACCTTGGGCCAGTCACTTTTGTCTCGTCCCCAGCAAGGAAGCAATGGCAATCCATTTCTGACATCTTGCCAGGCAGTTGCAGGGACTTATCCAGCCAGTCTCCAAGAACTGGATACAACTAAAGAAAATGGTGGGGGGAAGCAAGGTTACAAAACCTAATCAACAAGCCCATTAAATGGGGAGACTGATAAAATGACTTAGCTCTTGTGTACTGTACTTTTAACCCCCCAATCCTAAAACCATTATACAGAAGTAATGTTAACGCCATTGAATCTTGTATGTATATGTTTATGTAATGAGTTTGGTCAAGATATGTGATTGTGTTTGAACATCTGGTTGGTGAATCACATTTTTGTTAGACTGAAAATTTCAGCTATAATAAATCCGATCCTTTATTTTGAACCCACAATAAATTACTTATGCAATTAAACCACAAAAATGCCCTCTGATTCATGAGGTTTATCTAAAAACACCATCACATGAATTGTATCTGGCATTTGACTCCCCCCCCCCCAAAAAAATTGGGTAAACGTTAATGCTGTTGGTTTGATAGCTTCAGGTTTGCACACATTGGTATGTCTTTGCTAGGTATATTACACATTACCTATGCATGAGGAGCGGCACAGATATCCTATTATTATTATTATTATTATTATTATTATTATTATTATTATTATTATTATTATTATTGAATTATAATGTAGGGCAAGATCTGTGTGGTTGTCTGTGAATAAATACTGTATAATCAGCTCCTGGGTAACTACAGGCTCACTTCCTTTTCAGCAAAAACTATGTAACCATATAAAATAATCTGAGATTTTTTACTGAATGGTATTTCTATCCCCATTCTCATCCCACACAAAATACACATCTATAATATTACGTATCAGGCTTTCTAGTTAAATGGCACAAACCTTAGGCACAAACAGCAGGACACAATGTCTGGAGACTCATACAATTTTCACTATTATGTATGGAAAGAAACTCTTCTGGATTTTTTGTTAAAACATATAACATCTTTTCTTTGAAGTAAGTGCAGACAATTTTACTATGAGTTTTCTTCCAGATGCACATTTTTTGCAGAATAACACAACTTGACTATCATTCTGTATAATTAAGGGATTTGTTCATTAAATTGTACTTCTTGCTTTTGGAAAAACATTATTTTTAATCCTCTAAGTTTCTTCCTTAGCTAACTTCTTATATGTGGATGAATTGCAAAGTTTCTGTATTTGATGGAGGATTCTTTATAAACTCTACAGTATTTCTGCTTTGGGCTCTGGCCTGGATTGTTTGTAGTAAGTCAAGATAGAAGTCTATGTCATTCCTGCTACCGTTGGATGCTTACGTGCTACTGTACTGCTGTTATATAAGTTAAGTCCACCCACCAACACTGATCTATTGAAGAGTCTGATAAACTTCCAGGGAATTTTGTATTTCTGGAACATGTTTTGAAGCCACTTTGGCATGGTACAGCCTTTCCAAACCGAGACTGTCTAATCTATTTCCTACAATGCATGACAATAGATGAACACAATCATCTGAAAGGACATTATCCCCTTGACTCAGAAAACTTTCCGCTTGTGTAACTTACCGTATGTCTTAGATTTCGGATAGGGTTGACACATATCCTCTGTTAGATGATAGGATAGTAGCGTATCTAGAAATTTATGAAAATAAACACAAGTATGTTTTGGTTGAGATTCTTTAAAAGAACCATATAAATAAGATTTTAGGCACAGGCAAGGGTTTTTGATAGCAATAGTGTTCATTGCATACTGATCTTAGTGGTTTTTTCTGAAGCAATGCCAAAAGGAATGTGGTGATATAAGATCAAATATACCTTGTTAACCAAAACAAGAAATTGAAAATGCCCTTCTTGGCTTTGAACAAGCATCCCCATGGGGAAATTAAAAAAAAAATATATCAAAGGAAAGATTTCCATACTGAATTTGTAGGGACACATGTTGCTTTGCTACTTGCTAACAATGACCTGCCTCCCCCAATCCATTTTTTTCTATTATGTGAAATGAATCCCCTTGGAAAGGTAAACTTTTTTTAAATCCTGAATCTGATAAACAGTTGCACAACACATACACATCTACACACACACACACACAAATATTTACATCTTGTATCCCCACAAGCCTTAGATCTGTCAAAATTATTTTTCTCATCTGGAGTTTTCAATGCAAAGGCATCATTGACAGGGAAGAATATTGCTTTACAGTACACAAGTTGCCACCAAGGACTATGGTACATGAATATTGCCTGCTCCCTCCCTCTGAGTATTATGCCATGCTGGGTTTTTTCCTTATTCTCCATTTTAGTATATGTTATAGCAAGATTACAAAAAATAGAATAGAATAGAATAGAATGGAATGGAATGGAATAGAATGGAGTAGAGTAGAGTAGAATAGAATAGAATAGAATAGAATAGAACAGAACAAAGTTAAACAGTGGAATGAATAAAGAAACATTAAATACACTAGTGAACTTTTAAAAAAATCCTAAAATGTTTTCCAGGTCTCCTAGCCAGGAAAAATTTAAACAAAATAGAAAACAGGATAACACAAGAAAATAATTGAAAAATATTAAATAAAAATACTAAACAGTTACAAAATATATTAAATCTATAGAAACTGGAAGTTACTGCGGTAACTTCTAGAAATCCACTCCTCTACCTGAGAAAAATGAAATAAGGACAGAGAAAGTCATGCACCAAAAGGCTTTCCAGAAATTGCTATCCCTGTAGAAGGATGCCTGCCAAATTATTTAAGCTCAGAACTGTAATCATACAGTTCAACAAAGGTATTTGGGGAAATAGCAGCATTTTTCTAGATGACAGGTGCACATGTTTAGGTTTCATGTTTCAATTCAAAAATGGTCCCAGTGTAATTTCATTTTTTTAAAAATAGTATCTTTATTGGGCTGTAGATCAAATTTATTCTTCCCCGAAACCTTAAAGAAGTCATATGTTGGCAGCATTATGATAGATAGCTTTCTTCCCACATATACACAGTACTTACTTTTAATATAATTTTTTTCTACTCAGTTTGTGGATTTGAACAATGCAATTCTGCAAAACCATAATATCCTTCCTCCTCTTAAATATTTATCTGAAAGCTGCCGGGGAGCTGGAAAGGTTAATCAAGATATTAAAGTGAGATGACCTGAGCAGTATTTCTGATTGTCATTTAAGTCAGGTAGAACTGCTTAGAGTCAAAATGAAGATGCAGAAACAGGCAAGAAAAAGACCAAAAAAATAAAACTAAATGTTAATATAGGACATGCCTGCCGTTACTTTCTGGAACCACAGCAAATGCAAATGACATTGTTCCAGGCAATCAGTGCATCTGTGGACAATTCTCTTATTCTTGCTAGGTTCTCAGCTCGACTTGACCTGTTGGCAAAACACAAGCCTCCATCATCTTCTATTTCTATCTATTTCATTTTTCTAATAATATCTTATATTATTCTCAGCTATCCTGAGAATGAATTATCATCAGTGGTGGGCTGCTGGCTGGTACGTCTAATTGGGCTCGTCTCTGTGGCTCTGGAGGTACCATGAGTTTGAGCGGAATTATGCTTCTGCACCCGTGCAGGTAGCAAAATCACACATGATGAAGCAAAAAACCTCACTGGAACACTTGCGCACCTGTGTCTCCATGAGCGATTTTTCTATCTCTGTGCGCAATTTTGCTACCTGCACAGGCACAGAAACATAATAATTCCATAATTCTCACGTAATCACATGTCTTCTATGAAGAATGATAAGGGAATACAGAAGCACAAGGTATACTATCAAATTGGTCTGATAAGAGTCTTCGGAGAAGGGCAGAATACAAATCTAATTAATAATAATAATAATAATAATAATAATAATAATAATAATAATAATAATAATAATAAACTTTACCAAAATGGCATCTTCTATTTCTCAGTTTTGTGTAGATATGTTCCCAATTCCGGTCACAATTCAAAGTGTTGGTAATGAACTTTAAAGCCCTACATGGCATCGGACCAGAATACAAATCTAAATAATAAATAAATAAATAAATAAATAAACCGCCTTCTACCACATGAATCCCAGCGGCCAATAAGGTCCCACAGAGTTGGCTTTCTCCGGGTTCCGTCGACTAAACAATGTCGTTTGGTGGGCCCCAGGAGAACAGCCTTCTCTGTGGCGGCCCCGGCCCTCTGGAATCAACTCCCCCCAGAGATTAGAACTGCCCCCACACTTTACCTTGTGGTTTTCACTCATTGATGTGCTTTACTTAATCAAAGATGTATCTTTTAGATGTTTGAGGATAGTAGATAGTTAGTAACATTTTGATTAAGAAAACAAGAAGCTACTATATTTTTTAAAAACATCTTTGAAGGGGATCCTGCTTGTGAATTTAGAACAGAATCTGTTTGATATCAATGACAAAGTTCTATATTTCCCCTTATCTTAAAATACTGAACATTGATGTACACATTTTTTAATAATTACAAATTACAATTTTGTTGTTTTGTTTTGTGTACCAATTGTACCTGTCCCTGAACTGGGAGACGCTGTGCTAGTTCATTATGTGTTAGTTACCTTATATGTGGTTTACTGCAATGTGGTCTATATGGAACTACATTTGAAGACCACTTGAAAGCTTTACCAGGTCTAGAATGCAGCCTTTTGTGCAATTAGGAGTATGTAAGGTAAACAGGTGCTGTATGCGGAGCTTCTCATGCTGGCTGGGGTTCTGCCACTGCCTGCTGCCAGTGGTGCCCACGTGCCAAGGAGCTGCAGGAGTCTGTTGAGGAGACTGGTGACGTGTTGCTGGAGCCTGGGGTGCCCCCAGCTGGGCATAGTCATCAGGAGGGCCACGGGAAAGCTGGGCCAAGATCCGGAGAGGGGCAAGCACCGCAAGTGCCATGGGGCACTTTGGGTCTGGGCCTCCAGTGTTGTGCTTCAGGCATGACTCTGCACATGCGCAAGAAACTAAAGAGTGTGTGCCTGCCACCACCGCTGGAGCATTCCAGTAAGGCCGTGAATGGCTGCCCTTTACTGCACCTAGGTTTAAACTTACCTTTATTCCTTTGCCCGAAGTACAGCCAATCAGCTGCTCAGCTGTGTTTTGTGCTGATAGCTACTGAGCATGCGTGGAAACAAAATTGCATGATGGAAACGTCACAATGCGACTCGGTGGCGAAAGTAAGTGGAACCAACCTCTGGGTATAATCATCTTACTATGGTTCCCATTTGTAAACTAATTCTCTTCTATGACATGTGGACTTCAACTCCCAGAATTCCTGAGCTAGCATGATTGGCTTAGGAATTCTGGGAGTTGAAGTCCACAAGTCATAGAAGAGACTATCCCTCCTCTAGTGCTGCTAAAATATGAAAAAAAAAGATTTAGGAGCAAGTGACAAGAAATATTACAGCCAGAGGACATTGTCATTACAATAATACAAACCATTGGTAAATGGACTACTAAGTGAGCATATATAGAAACTTTAAAGCATGTATGCCCCATTTCTTTCTCCCTTCCTCAATATTTAATTCCTTAAGCTGTTTTTATTCACTTTACTAAAGGATATCTGGCAGGATCATCTAATGCATAGACGAGAACTGAAACATGTTTTCTATTTCATCCAAATTATGAAAATATCATTGTGGGAATATATTTGGGACTGAATCTTTAAATAAAGAACATGGGTTTAAGCCTGCTGGCCTCCTCTGTTCTCTGAAGTATTAACAACAGAAACATAGCTCTGCATCCTCTAAAATCTCTAAATACTCCCCCCTCCTCAATCTACTGTGGTTTCTTCTAAAACAGCTTCACTTACAATTGTTTGGTATGCAGCCCAGGTCCATGCATTTTAGTGAGAGAGTCTGATTGGGTTTGCATGTATTGAATGCAGTTCATCACCATGCATGAAGCAGGAGCTTTTGGAGACAGAGTTCTGCAGAAGGGTGACCTCAATGTTTTGGGAGAAAATTGGATGTTTTATTCAGGATAAATCACCGGGAAGGAGCCAGATGAAACTTGTGCGAAATGACTCTGTGCAAGTATTTGCTTTTTTAAATGTTCCCATCTTACTAGAGATATATTGGTTGAGATTTAGATTGCCTCCAGATTAGAATATCAAAAAGAATTAATCTTTGAATAAAAGACGAGAAAAAAGATATATATGTCATATGCAAAATAGTTTAAATGTTTAAATAGCAGTGTTATTATTATTTGACAGCATTTCCAAAAGGCCAGCATGTTGGGAAAATGCAGGTGAAGGATATTTAAGTTGAAGTAATTAAAGTTGATATTCCATTGGGATAAGGTCTATGATAAAATGTTTAAGACCTGAAATGTCAGGCCTTTCTAAAAGTAATGCTGTATTGCAGGGGTGGGTTCTAATTTACCTTGCTGCTGGTTCGCTCCTTCCTGCGCCATGTGGGTATGCTGCATGGGCGTGCGCTTCACAGACACGTGCGCAGTAACAAAAAATCTGAAAAAACCCCCCAAAGCTGCAAAAAAAGATGGCGACTGAATGCAGTGCTGGAACATCGCTCCTCAGCATGCTCAGAAAGAAAAAAACAATTCACTTTTAAAAAAAAATATATCTAAAGATTAAAAAAAAGATGGTGGCACCCATGGACCGGCACCGACCAATCCGGTGCGGGTAAATCATGGTGACATCACCAGCGAGTCACTACTAGTTTGGGCGAACCCACTCCTCCTGTATTGAATTATTCAGGTCATACATATTGAATTCTTACCGCAAACTAAATTAGGATAAAATGGGGCTGAATTGTTAGTGGTTCAGTGTATTATAGAAAACCTAGTCATTATTTTAGTCTGTTGTGTGAATCAGGCCAGTGATGGGCTCCTATGGGTACGGTCAGGTACGCAGTACTTGTAGCAAAATTTTGATTTTTTTCTTCTTCTTTTTTTCCTTTCTGGGCTCTGGGAATGTTTTTCCTATCATAGTAAATGAGGTTGAATGTGTATAACTTTAAAAGAGGTGTGTGTGCGTGTGTGTACATTATTATTATTATTATTATTATTATTATTATTATTATTATTATTTATTACATTTGTATGCTGCCCCTCTCCGCAGACTCGGGGCGGCTCACAGCAGTGATAAAACAGTATACAATGGCAAATCTAATATTAAGTCTAAAATAACAATTTTACATTAAAAAACTAAAAAAAAACCTTATATAAAAACATACATACGAACATTCCATACATAAAACTACACAGGTAAGGGGAGATGTCTCAGTTCCCCCATGCCTGATGGCAGAGGTGGGTTTTAAGAAGTTTACGAAAGGCAAGGAGGGTGGGTGCAGTCCTGATCTCCGGGGGGAGCTGGTTCCAGAGGGTCGGGGCCACCACAGAAAAGGCTCTTCCCCTGGGTCCCGTCAGCCGACATTGTTTAATCGATGGGACCCGGAGAAGGCCAACTCTGTGGGACCTAACCAGCTGCTGGGATTCGTGCGGCAGAAGGCAGTCTCGCAGATATTCTGGTCCGGTGCCATGAAGGGCTTTATAGGTCATAACCAACACTTTGAATTGTGACCGGAAACCGATCGGCAACCAATGCAGACTGCAGAGTGTTGGTGTAACATGGGCATACCTGGGGAAGCCCATGATTGCTCTTGCAGCTGCATTCTGCACGATCTGAAGTTTCCGAACACTCTTCAAAGGTAGCCCCATTTACAGAGCGTTACAGTAGTCGAGCCTCAAGGTGATGAGGGCATGAGTGACTGTGAGCAGTGACTCCCGGTCCAAGTAGGGCTGCAACTGGTGCACCAGGCGAACCTGGGCAAACTCCCCCCTCGCCACAGCTGAAACCACATACACTTCATATAGTTGATAATCAGGTGTGGGCTACTGCCCGGATGGGGGGGGGGACGTAGTGGTGTAGCGAAAATGGAGCTCCACCCCAGAGCACCCAATTTGCACTGAAAGATGTTGAAACAAAATACATAAGCCATGCCCACAGTGTGGTAGTAAAAAATTTGGCAGCCCAGCACTGGTTAAGGCAGAATATGTTATGCTTCTTGGGCATGGAATGTCTTGTGACAACAATAATTGTCTTTTGTGTCATTGGGACTAGCAGTAAATGCGTTGTTTTGTTGTCAATTTTTTCTTACCTCATTATTTGTGTATTACCTCTGCTCTGAATGACTAAGTATAAGTAAGGAAAGCTTTGAGGGGGGGAAAATCAGTTGCTAAATCAAAGGAAAGCTTGCTTTGAGCATATGGGATTCCCACTGACCCTCCCCCACAAGAGATTATTAGCAAGTGGCTCTGATAGGCATTTAAAAGTAAAATGAAGGGAACTTCAATCCCTGCTTTGGCCTAAAGCCGTAGGACTACAAAAATGCAATCTTAAATTTGGCAGGTTAGGATTTTTGAGGCATAAATTTAGAAATAACATTATAACATTGTGTTTTCTTCATGAAGAAAGAAACAGTAATATTTAGCTTGGAGTCAATGACCACACAGAGACATGTATGAAAGAAGTAATTTCAGTGTAGGATTTAATAAATTCAGGGATTTAAACAGTTCAGCAGAACCTGTCATCCTTAAGGGAGTACTACGGTAAGTGATTTTATTGGTTAAAGAAATGAATTTGAATGAATGTGGTTAGAATTTTGGATGGGACTCTATTTTGTTTGAGTAAGTTTCTGGGTATTTGATTTTTTTACCTTATTTATCTACTGGGATGTGAATACATCCTGCTCAAGGTTAAAATTGGCTTTGTGATTGGTGGAGTGGCTGAACCTCTCAGCCTGATATACAGTGTTCCCTCAATTTTCACGGGGGATGCGTTCCGAGACCACCCGCGAAAGTCAAATTTCCGCGAAGTAGAGATGCGGAAGTAAATACACTATTTTTGGCTATGAACAGTATCCCAAGCCTTCCCTTAACACTTTAAACCCCTAAATTACAATTTCCCATTCCCTTAGCAACCATTTAGATTATTACTCACCATGTTTATTTATTAAAGTTTATTTAAAAAAATGTTTTTTAAAGGCAGACGAAAGTTTGGCAATGACATATGACATCATCGGGGCAGGAAAAACCGTGGTATAGGGGGAAAAACCGCGAAGTATTTTTTAATTAATATTTTTGAAAAACCGTGGTATAGACGTTCCGCGAAGTTCGAACCTGCGAAAATCGAGGGAACACTGTACTTCATGAGGCTGGTGTGAGGATAAAATGGGAAAAATCTAAATTCCACTCTCAACTCTTTTGCAGAAAACTTTGGAATTTTAAATAATACAACAAGTACATATGAAATATTCAATGAAAATGTAAGTAACACTAGGAACTGGGGAGGAAAAAAGCAGGGGATAATTGTATATTCTAGTTTGTGACCAGATGTGGGGAAAAAAAAGAAAGCTTTTCACAGGTTCATGACAAATTGAGGGTCTTTTCACATTAGAAGGTTCTAATTTGCAAGCCTTTGCAAATGTCGATATAGGTTAAAATCAAAGATAACTGTCACTGGCCCCTGAAAGAGGAAGGCAAGGGTGGAAATTCACATATTGACAATCTTTTCATTGGCCTCTCCGACGTGCCAAATGAAAGTGTGCCAGAATTTGCATTAATTTAATCGTGTGGATGGATTTCAAGCAGCCGCTTTTGTTCCATCCCTTTAAGCTCCAGGAAAGCTTTGTGCCTTGACCTCTGGCCTGTCTTCATCCCACCTCCACTCACTCAACCACCCCCCTCCCCTCCTTTCAGTTCCTTGATGGACTCTAATGAGCCCCACCAACAGCCACTTAGACAGGCGTTAATTGTAGGTGCTGGGAAAGCAATAATTAAGGGATAATGAGGAAGCTTTTGTGTGAGTCTGGGCGTCCTATGCCCATGTCAGCAAACACGCTGTTTGGGTGCTGAACACCCAGTTAGTCTTCTTTACCGGCTTAGCTTGCTGGCCTAAAATGGATCTGATGCAATCAGTCGAAAACACCCTGGAAGCTTGCTAATGCTCAGCAACCAGTTTTGCTATTAGAAGAGTTAAGGCAGTGTTTCTCAAATAGTGGGGCAGCCCCCACCCCACCCCACGTGGGGCGCAGAGTGATGCCAAGAGGTGCGCATGACCCCAGTGAATGTGCTCTTTTTTAGCCGCAGGGAGTAGGAGCTTTTTGAACCAACAATAGTACACAGCACAGAGTAAGAGATATAGGGTACAGATAACAAACCCTTCAGAGATACCATGGAAAATATTTAACAGGGATGAAAAGAAAGGAGGAGAGAGCGGTGTGCCACAAGGATCTGTTCTGGGTCCTATTATTTTTAATATGTTTGTGAGTGACATAAGGGAAGGTTTGGTAGGGAAGATTTGCCGATGACTCTAAAGTGTGTAATAGGGTTAATATTCCTGGAGGCGTCTGTAATATGGTAAATGATTTAGCTTTACTAGATAAATGGTCAAAGCAATGGAAACTGCAGTTTAATGTTTCCAAATGTAAAATAATGCACTTGGGGGAAAGGAATCCTCAATCTGAGTATTGTATTGGCAGTTCTGTGTTAGCAAAAATTTCAGAAGAGAAGGATTTAGGGGTAGTGATTTCTGGCAGTCTCAAAATGGGTGAGCAATGTGGTCGGGCAGTAGGAAAAGTAAGTAGGATGCTTGGCTGCATATCTAGAGGTATAACAAGCAGGAAGAGGGAGATTGTGATCCCGCTATATAGAGTGCTGGTGAGACCACATTTGGAATACTGTGTTCAGTTCTGGAGACCTCACCTACAAAAAGATATTGGCAAAATTGAACGGGTCCAAAGACGGGCTACAAGAATGGTGGAAGGTCTTAAGCATAAAACGTATCAGGAAAGAGTTAATGAACTCAATCTGTATAGTCTGGAGGACAGAAGGAAAAGGGGGGACATGATTGAAACATTTAAATATGTTAAAGGGTTAAATAAGCTTCGGGAAGGAAGTGTTTTTAATAGGAAAGTGAACACAAGAACAAGGGGACACAATCTGAAGTTAGTTGGGGGAAAGATCAAAAGCAACATGAGAAAATATTATTTTATATCTTTCCAAACATCAAATAAGTATTTTCTTAGTGCATAAGGTCATGTCCTTCTAATTTTAATGTTCTCTTATCCTCTAAGGTTATCCAATTTTTAATCCATGTTAAGGCGGCTGCCTGATAATATAATTTCCAATTAGGGAGGGCAAAACCTCCCCTCTCTTTTATATCTTCTAACATATTTATCTTAATACCACTTTTTAACAATTCCAGATTGGGTTGCCCCATTAGATGCAATAATACATCCAAATTCTATCAAGGATACAAGAATAATAAGATATAAAGACTTGTTAGATGATCAAATGAAATTAAAAACTAGAATTAGATTACAAGAGGAAGGGATACAAATCGATTGGTGGCACTACGCACAGATTAGATCTAGATACCAGAAAGACAGCATACGTTACATATTTAATAAAAATAAAAATTTATTAAGTGACTTAATTACTATAAATCAAAACAGAGTAATTGGGAAAATATACAAATACTTGATTGCTCACAAGAATATCGATTTAACTTTAAAAGACAGTATGATACTGTGGTGTAGAAACATAGGCAAAGAAATAGATATAGACACATGGGAGAAAGTTTGGATGTACAACTGGAAAATGACAAAATCAGTTTCTTTAAAAGAAAATCAAATTAAAATGTTCTATAGATGGCATCTCCCACCAAGTAGAATAGCAAAAATGTTTCCCAAGACATCACCTTTGTGTTGGAAATGTAAGAAAGAAATAGGATCCTACTACCACCAATGGTGGACATGTAACAAAGCTAAAATGTACTGGAGAATGATAGAGAAAATGACAAAAGAGATAGTAAAGCAAAACATAGAAATTACTCCGGAGTTCTGCTTACTAGGAATTACTAACCAAAATTACAAAAAAGAAGTTTTGTATTTAATTATACATATTTTCACAGCGGCAAGGATTATTTACGCGCAAAATTGGAAAGGGGAAAATATCCCCAAAGAAGAGGAAGTTATTACAAAAATATTAGATTGCGCGGAAGTGGATATGATGACAAGACGCTTAAACGATCAAGAAGAAATGAAATTTTATGAAACATGGAACAAAGTTTATGTATGGATAGATAAGAAAAAAAAATAACAGAAAATTAAAAATAAATATAGATGTTTTGGTTTAAATTTTCCTTTTTCTGTTTAAGAACAATACTAGAATTAGTTTATATACATAGAATTGATAAGACTGTTTGGTTTTATATTAGTTACAACTATTTTTCTTTTTTATAATATCAATTTTTCCTTATTAGATATTTTTGTATTAGTAGTATCAAATTATGTATTTAACTATGTATTCCTTTTTCTATATCTGCATTTATACTTTTGAGAAAAGCGGGGAAGATACATCCCCACACTTTATGTTGAATGTTTGTAAGTCTGTGTGTTAATTTTAAGAAAATTAATAAAAAAATATTGAAAAAAGAAAAGAAAAGAGAAAATATTATTTTACTGACAGAGTAGTAGATCCTTGGAACAAACTTCCAGCAGACGTGGTTGGTAAATCCACAGTAACTGAACATGCCTGGGATAAACATACAGTGGTACCTCAAGATACGAACCACTCATCTTACGAACAACTCGTGATACGAACCCGGGGTTCAGAAAAATTTTGCCTCTTCTTACGAACTTTTTTCGAGTTACGAACCGGCGTTCGGAGACTTCTGGGAAGCCGCGCCGCTGTTTTAAAAGGTGACAGCCGGGCGGCGGGGCTTCCCAGAAGCCTCCCGAACGCCGGTTCGTAACTCGAACAAAGTTCGTAAGAAGAGGCAAAATTTTTCTGAACCCCGGGTTTGGTTCGAGAGGTTGCTGGGAAGCCCCCCAGCCCGGCTGTCACCTTTTAAAACAGCCGCGCGGCTTCCCAGCTGTCTCCCGAAGCCGAACGCGGAAGTTCGGCTTGGGCGTTCGGCTTCAGGAGACAGCTGGAAAGCGGCGCGGCTGTTTTAAAAGGTCGCAGCTGGCCAGGGGGGCTTCCCAGTACCCCCCGGGGTTCGGGGGGTGCTGGGAAGCCCCCCAGGCCGGCTGTCACCTTTTAAAACAGCCGCGCCGCTTCCCAGCAGTCGCCGAAAGCCGTTTTTTTTGCGGGGGGGGTTTTGGTTGCACAGATTAATTGACTTTACATTGTTTCCTATGGGAAACAATGTTTCGTCTTACGAACCTTTCATCTTACGAACCTCCTCCTTGCACCAATTAAGTTCGTATCATGTGGTATTACTGTATATCCATCCTAAGATAAAATACAGGAAATAGTATAAGGGCAGACTAGATGGACCATGAGGTCTTTTTCTGCCGTCAGTCTTCTATGTTTCTATGAGAGATGGAGATAATGAGTCTCCCGAAAGCTAATATGAAAAAATATGATGAAGCATATGTAGCACTTGGGTTTACTGTGACTATGGCGAGAGACGAGGAAAGATCAGTATGTTTACTGTGTCTAAAAATGTTGACAGCAGGCAGCATAAAGTCAAATAAATTAAGGTGTCATTTAAACACCTTATACCCCAATCACACTGATACGCTGCTTGAGGTTTTTCAGCAAAAATGTGCTGAATATTGCAAACAATCATCCTGGTGGAGAGTTGGGGGTGCATGAAATGTTTACTTCTTCTTATGGGGGGGGAGTGTAACAGAAAATAATCAAAAAACACTGAGTTAAGGAAAGATCTTCTAAGGGCGTGATACTGTTTGTACAGTTTTAGGATATGACCATACTCCCTGAAGCTGGTGGTATATGCTTGTCTTCTGACTGACTTCTTATTACTTTTTTTTTCAACCCACCTTTGCACAGTGCACTTGTGAAAGTAGTTTGAGAAAATGCCAATGCCAATAAATGAAAGAATTTTTTTAAAAAATGGATTTACATATTATCTAAAGATATGACTTGCTTGCATTGGCTTAGAATGGCTTGCCACTTTGTGACTCATGGTTCATGGCTTAAGTGTTATATGTGAATTGATCTTTTGTTCAAAACAGCATGGCTAAAATCCCATTGCAAAATTTGATAGATAAGTTCTATGAATTGAATAATAAATACAAGTTCAGAAAAGGGGGCGAAGCAACTTTTAATCAATTGTCACCAATAGTTTGCATTTTATTATGGCTTCTAATATTTCTTTATCTCTCTATCTACCAGATGTATAGTTTATTCCACCTTTCTAAATTACTAAAATTAATTCTAAATTGTTGTACACCAGTCAGAGCCACTTTGCTAGAAATGGGTAGCTATTAAAATCCAATAAATCAATAAATTGACATTCTTATCCTAAAACATTTAGCTTGATATATCAATTTAGAAAATAACTTCAGATTAGTAGCAGCCTTGATTTCTTGGGTTATTTGAAATACTAATAAATTGGAATATAAAAATTAACAGATTCAAGCTGATTTACCAGAAGAAGGTATTTTTAAGTGCCTTAAATTCTTTGCATGTGCAATGCAACAAACTAATAGAAGAGCTGACACACCGAAGATGGAATTGATCCTTGTGTGTGAACATGGGGTGTCATCCAATAAAAACCCCTCAGGGTTTTATTGGATGACACCCCATGTTCACACACAATGCAATGTGTGAATAGAAATGATTGGGTAAGATGTATGCTGCAGAAATGCATGAAAGGCTAATTCAGGTTCAGCTGCCACTTGGTGAATAGGGGAAGCAGGACAACAAATATAAACCCAGCCACCTTCTCTTCAGTGGAACATTTCTTCACTTATCACATGCCTTCCCACACATTTACAGGTGTTTGCCTTTGCCCTAAAATCCCTGTGTCTGACTTCTAAAAGGAGAGACATTATTGTAAGTGATCTGATGTGTTTATAAGCTACCGTATTTTTCAGAGTATAAGTTGCACCTTAGTTTTGGGGAAGGAAAATAGAGGGAAAAATCTACCTACCAGATATTAATCTGGCTAGCATCTTTTTTCTGGTCAGCTTCAGCACGTTATTTTATTCCCTGATTACGGCTGAAACAAAATCTTTTTCGGAGAGAGTGGCAATGAAAACAAGCTTGCAAACACTTAGGACTGGGAAAAAAACTTCTTTGGAGTAGCAATGAAAAAATCCTGCAAGCTGGGAAGATTGTTAGCACTTTGTTAGGGCTGAAAAATCTTTTTGGAGGGAATAGCAATGAAAATAAGCTTGCAAACACTTAGGACTGGAAAAAAACTCCTTTGGAGTAGCAATGAAAAAAAATGCAATCTGGGAAGATTGTTAGCATCTTGTTAGGGCTGAAAAAAATATTTTTTGGAGGGAGTAGCAATGAAAACAAACCTGAAAGCTGGGGAGAGCTGGGAAGATGGTTAACACCTCATTAGGGCTGGGGGAAAAGCTTAAAAAAAGAGATAAGAGGCACCCAAATTTTCAGCTTCTTTAAGGGGGGGAAGATGTGTCTTATACTCCGAAAAATATAGATATATATCTTTTTGAACATAGGCTGGTGGTGTTCTCCTCCCCTATTTCTGGTTTCTTAGTATGAGAATGGGGCATGTATTTTTCTATTAGCAGATTACATTTACTTTTATCAAGAAATGTACCTCCTCCTCTGACATCCACAACTGCTTATAAGAATAAACACAAAAATATAAAATATGCAGAGCAGGTGGGAAAACAATACACTATATAAATAGGACTTGCAAATAAAAGATTACACTGTGAATGTTCCTAATTCCAGGGAATCAACCAGGGATGTAGAATACTCCATCCTATTCACTATCCTGACTGGTTTTATATTTATACAAAGAGTTATTTGCATTTCATAGTCACCAAGTTCTATTACGGGAGTATATTGCCATTTTGTTTCCTGTAAGGTTCTAATTTCCCTAGTGGACTCCCATTCTGTATACTTCTGTGAACCTGGAAACATCAACCATGGTTCAGTTCCAAGTGGGGAGAAAGACACTTGAAACATGGAAGCTTCTTTGGAAGGATGGTTTAATGGTGATGCAAGACCACCAAGCATGTGTGATTCTGAGTAGTTGACCATGTGGAGTGGAGAGAGACATATATTTATACCCACTCTTGGTCCCTGCCTTATAGCTTCCTGTTCCTGTGCAAGGGAAGGTATCCAATTGGTTGCTGTCAGGATCATGTGCAAATTCTAGGATTTTGTACGGGATAAATTCTGGTTGATCTGTGGACTGATGTAATGTCTCCAGGTGATTTTGCAAGGCAGTAAGCCCTGCTGTTAGATGGGTAGAGGGTTAAACCTATTAAGTCCATAGGGCCATGTCTTAATCCCATCACCCTGGAGCTGGGACTGAGTTTCTGTGTCCCTTAAGATTTCTATTTCTCTTTTAGGGGAAATATTGTACCTTTTTAATATTTCCTGAAATATTTAATTCTTCTAGGAGGGTGGACTGAGCTAAGCTCAGTCAGCAACTTATAGGGAACCCGAGAATCTATTTAAGACCACTATTTCACTAATAGAACAGAATAACAGAAGGGGCCTTGTAGGTCTTCTAGTCCAAACTCCTGCTTAGGCAGGAGACCCTACACTACTTCAAACAAATGGTTTTCCAACGTTTTATTAAAATTTTCTAATGTTGGATCATTCACAACTTCTGGAGGCAAGCTGTTCCACTGAATAATGGTTCTGACAGAAAATCCCTCCTTAATTCTAGGTTGCTTCTCTTCTTGGTTAATTTCCATCCATTGCTTCTTGTTCTGCCCTCAGGTGCTTTGGAGAATTGATTGACTGCCTCTTCTTTGTGGCAGCCCCTGAGATATTGGAACATTGCTATCATGTTACCCATAGTCCCTCTTTTTATTAAACTAAATATTTGCCTACTAAAAAGCAACCTATGATGTACAATTAGGGGTAATCTGAGAGATTGTTTATAGCATCCCTGTTTTTTCACAACAGTACCAAATGATCCTTCAGCCATTTAGCATATGAGAGCTTCAAACTGAATAAAGAAGGGGGCACATACATTGGCCTCCCTGCTTTTTCTCTCAGACTTCCAGGTCCTGATAGTTCTCAACTTATAACCACAATTGAGCCAAAAATTGTTAAATAAGACACATATTAAATGAGCTTTGCCCCATTTTATGAACCTTCTTGCCCTAATTGTTAAGTGAATAGATTGTTATCACGTTTAAAGCCCTACAGGGCTTAGGGCCAGATTATCTTCGAGACCACCTCCTACCACATACCTTCCAGTGACCGATAAGGACCTACGGGGTAGGTCTTCTCCAGTTCCTGTCCATTAAACAGTGTCGGCTGCTGGGCCTGCGGGGGAGGGCCTTCTCTGTGGCTGCTCCAGCTCTTTGGAACCAGCTATCTTCCGGACTACCAGATTACACCATCCTACTGGCCTTCAGAAAAGCCATTAAAACCTGGCTTTTCTGGCAGGCCTGAGGTCACTGATCAGTTGATATATCATCGGGATCCGACTGCATGAGACATGCCTGGTTTAACTGCTTGATTGTTGGTTTTAGATGTTTCAAACTGTTTTAGGAGGTTTTATGTTATATTTTATTTCTATTTGGCTATGAGCTGCCCAGAGTCCTTCGGGAGTTGGGCAGCATATAAGTCCAAATAAGTAAGTAAGTAAGTAAGTAAGTAAGTAAGTAAGTAAGTAAGTAAGTAAGTAAGTAAGTGAATCTGGCTTTCCCATTGACTTTGCTTGTCAGAAATTTGCAAAATATGATCACATGGTCGCAACCATCATAAATGCATGCCAGTTGCCAAGTCTCAGAATTATCATGTGACCATGGGGACGATGCAATGGTCATAAGTGTGAAAAATTGTCATAAGGCACCTTTGAACAGTCACTAAAGAAATGTTGTAAGTTGAGGACTAGCTGTTGCCTGAAACAAAGATGCTCTTGCATTAGTATGAATGCAAGTAAAAATCTCCCTGTGATCAGGCAATTTTCTTTCGTTAGGATCTTGACTACCAACTTTTAAAAGCACAAATATACCATATTAAAATATCCACATCTCTATCTACCCTGGTGAACCAATAGCAGTAAAAGATACACATTGTTAACTTTATGCTTATATACCAGGGTTTATTCTTAAGAGTTTCAGTGTTTAATTTTTAAAAAATAATATTGTCTTGAAGTGATTTAACCTGAAAATGTTACAAGATCCTATTACAGGCTCTATTATGTTACCAAGACCAGTTCATCATGTCTCTGAAAAAGAAAACAGCCTTAAGGACAATGCTCATACTTTCTATAAGTAATGTTGAATATTTTCACTAGTAACATCTGTTTCTTATAATGTTCACTTTAACTGGAATGTAGAAATGAGAAATATGTGGTTTAAATAAATAAGCTTTAAAAAAAAAGAATAAAATCCTGGCTAGGAATAGGTAGAGGTGGGTTGGGAGATAACTGAATAGAAATCATTTAAAAGAAACCAAGATTTACAGTTAAGATACGAATTCACACAACAAATTTAGAACCAAGGAGTTATTAAAGAGTTTATGTTACTGGAAAGTTATGTTAAAAGGCTAGGTTTTAGGGGCAGTATCTGGTTTGTCAGTGCAAAGTTGAGAACATAGAAACATAGAAACATAGAAGTCTGTCGGCAGAAAAAGACCTCATGGTCCATCTAGTCTGCCCTTATACTATTTTCTGTATTTTATCTTAGGATGGATATATGTTTATCCCAGGCATGTTTAAATTCAGTTACTGTGGATTTATCTACCACGTCTGCTAGAAGTTTGTTCCAAGGATCTACTACTCTTTCAGTAAAATAATATTTTCTCATGTTGCTTTGAACAATGGAATTTAAGACAGAAATTGACCCGGACATAAAAACAAAATCAAGAAAATATTGACTTGTATCTGATGAAGCTGACAATTATCATTCCATTAAATATATTTGTTTTAAAGGGAATAAAATGTGAAGTGGTTGCCTCCTTTTCCTCAAAGTTTACTTTAGGAAATAAATACCAAAAGCAATTTTCCTACAAATTTCTGATCAGCTGTAGCTTTGGCCAGAAACCACAGTTTCAGGAAATAGCTATGAATATGTTGAGACAGGAGTATTAATCTCTGCTGAATACTGATACATACTACAAAGTATCATAAAACATAAACAATACAGATCATTTTAGTCAGACTGCAGTGATTAACAATGTATATAAGTTTTTATACAATATATAAAAACAGAATATCTTACAGTATATTCCACGCAACAAGTCCCATTGTTGTAAATAGTTCTAGACAAAGACGTAAGCAGTGCTCATTGGGATAAGTGCAGCAGATCCAGAGATGTATTTCAAAGGGTTGTGTGCATATTTAGTGATACCATGGAACAGCCTAGACAAAATAAATTTCTCTGATGACTTAGGACCATTAAACATGTATTGTTAAAAATGTTTCTGAGCTGCAACCCAACCACCCACATTAAGTATTATGATGATTAGATCAAATTAATGAAAGGTAAAATTAACCCAATACAAAGACAGAACAAATTGGTTATTCTTTCCAGATGAACAGGACACATTGACCCAAAAAAAGGTCTCTCTTTCCATGTAAAAATATAGTGCTCAAAAAAATAAAATGAACACATCCTAGGTCTGAATGAATGAAATATTCTCATTGAATATTTCATTTGCACAACTATTCCATTTGCACAACAGTATGTGAAATTGACTGTCAATCAGTGTTGCTTCCTAAGTGTACAGTTTGATTTCACAGAAGTGATTTACTTGAAATTATATTCCGCTTTTTAAGTGTTCCCTTAATTTTTTTGGGCAGTGTATATTAATTTCTTGGTGAAGTGATTCCTTGGTGACATTACTTCCAGATGCAGATGGGAGTTGTAAATGTAAGGATACTCTTTTTCTTGGAGAATGGGCATCTTAACTTATTCTTTCCTTCATCGTTTCTATCCAAAATAAGTTTGCTTTATCTGTTGGGCAATATGTACCGGTAAATAGGCAATGCAGGTAGTCCTCGATGGTTATTTAGTGACCGTTCAAAAGTTACAATGGCAGCGAAAAAAGTGACATGACTTTTTTCACACGTAAGACTTTTTACAGCATCCCTATGGTCACGTGATCAAAATTTAGCCGCTTGACAACTGGTTAATATCTACGATGGTTGATCATGTGATCAGCTTTTGCGACCTTCTGACAAGCAAAGTCAATGGGGAATCCAGATTCACTTAACAACCAAGTTACTAACTTAACAAATGCAGTGATTCATTTAACAACTGATGCAAGAAAAGTGGTAAAATGGGGCAACACTCACCTAGCTGATGTTTTACTTAGCAGTATAAATTTTGGATTCAGCTGTGGTCATAACCTGGGGACTGTCAGTACTCACCTGCAGCTGAAAACAACGTAGTCCAAAATAAAAGTATGAACAAGTCATCTCAAAAGACTCATGTCGTAATTTTACCATCTAATTAAGGAATATTGAGATAAGTGTATATCGCATGACTGAGCATTGATTTGTTGTTCTTTACTTTTATCAGGAATATCAGAAGCGTTTTAGTTAACATGCTCTGTTTACCTAAAGATTTTGATTATGAACTCTGTGAATGAATATAATATTGACGTAAGTTTGAAACCAGGAAGCTTCTTCTCAGTATCCCTGCAATGTTGAGGAGACAATTCTCGCTCGACATCACCATTTCTTGCTTCCTAACAATGCCCGGGGCAATGAATTCAATGCACTATCCTTCCTACATAATTAAAAGGGATGAGAGAATCTTCTTGCATTAAAGTGAGATCCATTTAGTCTAGAGTGTTTTCTAAGAGGCCTGCTGCTGCTTCTCTATTGTTTGGCATCCTGATTTTGAAGTGGCAATTCCATTTAACCTATAATGGCTAATAGATGTCGATCCAATCTCCCACAAATGTGCTTGCCCCCCCCAAAAAAGCCATCTAAAACCAATTTTCGGGAATCTGTCTCTTTGCAAGGGCTTTTAACAAATATTCTCTTGGGAACTAAATCTTTTCTGCCCCACTGTTGGGACGAAACCATTTTTAATTGGGTTCTTTGGCCTGCCACACTTGATACTATTCTACTATACATTTTCTACTGTGGGAAAATGAGGAGGGGGGGATTGTATGAGCTTGTTAGTATGTAGCCATAACAAATGAGTCTGCGGAGAGGGGTGGCATACAAATTTAATAAATAAATAAATTTAATAAATAAATAAATACTTTCTAGAAAACCAAGGTCATCCTTTGTTTCTGCACCTCTGCACCTGCACCTAATGAGATGGGTGGAGATTGGACAACGTGATGGATTTGTGGGTGTGGGGGCAAGTCTTCGGAGAGGGGCGGCATACAAATCTAAGTAATAAAAAAAAAAAAGGACTTGAACTTTCAACTGGGTGGTGAAACCTAGAGGATTTTACCCAGATGTACCAACATGGCTCTAATAATAAATTGGGACTTTGAAGAATACTTCAACTCAGACTCTGATTTAATTTAATTTAATACTTCAATTCAGACTCTGATTTAATTTTGGATACTATTTGGAACCCCAGCACCCACCTTTCTTGCATTGTTTTCTTATATGGGTATCTTTCTTTAGGTCAAGAATCTCAACCTTGCAAGTAGCATCAGTGCTGTCCAGAGAGGGGGCAGGGGAAAAAAAGGCTGCAGCACAACAAAGCCCACAGCATTGCTTAGCAGAACTGGGCGAAGCTTCGGCATAGCCTGATTTTGCTCTGAATTGACAATATGCCCTTTTGTTTTCTGAATCTGCACATTCAACTTACATTGCTAGAAAGATGGAAGCAGCTATGGGCATCTGAAGGGACACATTTCTGAAGTGGTGTAGAGTTTCCTGCCTAAGCAGGGGGTTGGACTAGAAGACCTCCAAGGTCCCTTCCAACTCTGTTATTGTATTTATATATAATTATATATAAGTGTGACATCATCTCACAAATAACACAACTTATATAGTATCAGACAGGTGGGTGGAAATATGGAATGATGATAATGGTGTCATTCTGTGTCATTATTTCAGGGTCTCTGTGACTTGCTATGAATGTGGATGGAAGCAGCCTAAGTGATACCTACATGCACCCCAAATGATTCTAAGAAATGTTAAAAAGAACTGGAAAAAGTAATAAGTCTGATCACTTTTGGTGCCCAAGGTTTTCCCAATCAAGACAACATGTTTTGCCGAACCCAGCCAACATCTTATAAAAATAACACTTGGTTTTCTCTCTCGTTGAATATCATGGACCCATTTGGAAAAAAGGGATGCTTTGGCCTTTCTGTTTCTCAAAAGAGAAATAATTTAATTAGCTATGTACTGTTTGTAGACATAAAATAAACTTTCAGGTCTATCTGTGGTGCTTCTGAGGGAGGGATACTTCTTGCGTTCAGGTAGTCCTCCTCTTATGACACAATTGTGCCCAACACTTCTGTTACAAAGTGAGACAGTTTTTAAGTGAGTTTTACCCCATTTTAAACCTTTGCTGCTACAGTTATTGAGTGAATCAATGAAGCTGTTAAGTTAGTAACACAGTTGTTAAGTGAATCTCTCTTTTTGCCTTGACATTGCTAATCAGAAGGTATGAAAAGGTGATCAGATGACTGGGACACTACAACTGTCATAAATGTGAACCAGTTTCTAAGTGTCTGAATTTTGACTACATGATCACTGGGTTGCTGCAAAGCAAATGTGAAAAAATTGTCATAAGTCACTTTTTTTCAGTGCCATTATAACTTCAAACAATCACTAAATTTAATTTAATTTAATTTATTTAACTTCTAAGCTGCCCAACTCCTAGTGGACTCTGGACAGCATACAGTAATAGACAGTATAATACAATGCAAAATATAGCAACGAATAACACAACATATAATAAATATGGACCATTAAAAAACCCAAATACAACATTCATTCAATAATGTTCATCTTTCTGGAACCAAGCTAGTTGTTCTGTGGCCCTCAGGTCTGTCGGCAGAACCATATTTTCATAACCTTTCGCAAGGCCAGATGAACTGTTGTAAGTTGAGGACTAATTTTTTTTTGCTAATAAAGGATTCCCTGTAATAGAGTGAGAACTCCTCTTGCCTAGCTAATTTTATTAGCTTGAAGTAAAGGAACATCAAAGTGAGAGGCTAGCAGTGCAATCTTTTAGTAGGATAGCCAGAATGACCGATCTGTTTCTCTGGAAAAATTGGACTGCTTTTGGAGTAATCAGTCAAAGCTTACTTGAAGAAGTTTAAAAAGTTAGAGCGAAACATAGGAGAACCACTCATTTGTTTTCTTTTTGAACCTCTCTTTTCTTTTCTGGCAATCCCTTTTCTGCTAATTTCATTATAGCTAATATAGCATCATCTCCAAAACTTTCCGAAGCAATTTTGAAGGTTGCCCCACAATTATTTTCACCACTGTTGGGCTTGTTGTACCAAGGATTGCCCACAACCTGAGCAGTTCCCTCTCCAGCTGATCATGGAGGAGTGCAAATGTTGGTGCACAACAGGTTTGTATCCTGTTTATTGCAATGAGGAAAAAAAGAAACTATGGTTGTTCAATTTAAAGAAGTAGAAACATAGAAACATAGAAGACTGACGGCATAAAAAGACCTCATGGTCCATCTAGTCTGCCCTTATACTATTTCCTGTATTTTATCTTACAATGGATATATGTTTATCCCAGGCATGTTTAAATTCAGTTACTGTGGATTTACCAACCACGTCTGCTGGAAGTTTGTTCCAAGGATCTACTACTCTTTCAGTAAAATAATATTTTCTCATGTTGCCTTTGATCATTCCCCCAACTAACTTCAGATTGTGTCCCCTTGTTCTTGTATGGTGAAAATACAGCAAAGCATGGTAGTACTTTGACTTCAGCAGGGAAGAAGAAAACTGAGGAGCTGAGAAGGGGAATCAGGCAACGTAGTACTGCAAAATCAATCCAGATTAGCATAAGTACTACTTATGGGGGGCTCATGGAGGGTCTATTTTCATAATCACGCAGCATAATACATTGCACTTTCTAGCAGTATGAATTGATTAGTTAAAGAAAGCTTTTCAAATTAGTCCATGAAATGAGGCTGCATCTTCCTACAGCCCCAAAGCTAGAGGCTGCCTATCCTCCACACAGGAGCTTTCTAGAAAAAATCCTGCCCCTCGACAATCTTTTGCACAGTGTGTCAGGCCAAAGCCTTTGTTTTGAGTTAGAGACTTTGGCCTGCCACAAGTAGAATAGTACCGTGGGAACTGGGAAGGGTGGTTGCATGAAAGATACTAGCCACAACAAATTCCTTCCAGGAGATTCAAGGTTGTCCTTTGTTCTGCACCAGTGGAAGTCCAGGGGAGGACCATGAATGTTCAGAGAACTGGAGTGGTCCTCATGATGAACTTGTAGGTGTGAAGATGAAGGATGAACCTTAACCTGTGTAGTGAACTGTTGGAAAAGTTAGTATCAGTTTGACTACAGTTCATATCCAGAGAGGAGATGCAGTGGGGTAGCAAAAATGGAGCTCCACCCCAGAGCACCCAATTTGCACTGAAAGATGTTGAAAGAAAATGCATAAGCCATGCCCACATTGTGGTAGTAAAAATTTTGGTAGCCCTTCACTGTTCGTATTTATTTTTTTATTTTTTTATTAAATTTGTATGCCGCCCCTCTCCGTAGACTCGGGGCAGCTCACAACAGTAATAGAAAAAAAACAATGTACAATACAAATCTAATAATTAAAACTAAAAACCCATAATTTAAGAAAACATACACACAACATACCATACATAAACAGTACAGGCCTGGGGAAGTTATCTCCGTTCCCCCATGCCTGATGGCAGAGGTGGGTTTTAAGCAGTTCTAATCTCAGGGGGGAGCTGGTTCCAAGGGTGAGGGCCGCCACAGAGAAGGGTCTTTCCCTGGGCCCCGCCAAACGACATTGTTTAGTCGACGGGACCTGGAGAAGGCCAACTCTGTGGGACCTAATCGGTTGCTGGGATTCGTGCGGCAGAAGGCGGTCCCAGAGATATTCGTATCCCACCTGGCTCTGTCAATAAATTGGAACTTGGAAGAAGGCCAAGCCATGGACTCTGATTTATTTCTCAGATGTTTATTGGGACGCTGACACAGTTTTATAATAAGTAAAACCTCATATAAATGCAGTGGCATCTTTTCAGATGTTGGTATTCCTAGCGGATATCTCATGAAATTTCAACAATTTTAAGCACTATTTCATGGGGGCAGTAATGCCTTTTGAGAATCTAGTGCCCCTCATGCACCATACAGTCCCCCACTTATTTTGTCCTAGCATCCAAAACTTCCTTGGTGATGTTCTTCTGAAGGACAATTAGAATTAATATCTATGTCATATAAATATCCAAAGTCAGCGAGAAGTGGCTCTGGAATTTGGTGGGCAAATGCTGGAATATTGTAAAAATTTATTTTTTGACAATGCGATATGCAAGCCAAACATCTGGGAAGCAGTAGGAAGATTATGGAGCAAGTGTTACCTGTCATTCTTCTGGGATATGATTTTTTAAAAGTATGCAAGCTTTCTGTTGTTGAACTATTCACATTTATGAGCAATATGAATTGGTTTTGGTGCCTCTGGCGTCTCAGCAATTTATCCAGCTGTCTGGGGATCTGGCCTACAGTAGCTCGTAGTTTTCCTGAATAGTCTCATTGCATTTTAGTTCCCTCTGTGATTTTTATTTTGCAGCAAGGCAGAGAGCCATCTAACCTCCTCTGTGGCATAAAGTTCTCCTTGAATTAGGAATGCTTAGCATTTTTGGTGTGGGTGGAATTCTGGTCTTATCTTGAAAAAAAGTAAGATTCCTCCAGTGGCTATAGGGGCTAACCTCCTCCACGTCGAATACTCATATTTTAGTCAAATCACGTGTGACACTTGAATGCTAAGCACATTTGCATTTATATGCCTACCCAGTCATTTCAGTTTTTGCTATTATAGTAAAGGGCAGATCTTAGAGCATTTTTTTCTTTCAGGATTTTCCAGGTTTTATTTAAGCCAATGTGTTGAACTCACACACCAAGAAGATAATTTGCCCCCTGCTTTTATCTGTAAGACTTCACTTTCTGATAAAATCTTTTTATTTTATTCCCAAGCAAAATAATAAAAACAACAACAATAATAATAATAATAATAATAATAATAATAGGGAAGGAACTTGTACCTCTTATTAGTGATCTTATCTTGCAGAGGTCTTCTGAAATTAAGTCAAAGATTTTATGAAACAGCCCAGGAGCCACAAAATGTCTGTGATGACATCTTATTTTGAGGGAGGAAAAACAAATTACCCTCAGACAAATAACCCTGACAGATCCACAGAGGATTTGAGAATCAGGTAAGAAGTAATTATTAGCTTCATTCATGTGATATATGAATAAAAAAAGAATGAGCAGGTGGAGGGGGAGGAGAGAGATGACAGTAACGCGTTCCGTTTGTAAATTCCTGTAATTTCCTTCATTCGTTCCTTTTTCCTATTAAAAAATAACAATAGCAACCACAACTAAAAACCCTATGAAAATGTAAAGGAGTCTACACTTTATCTTTTTGTGGATAAATGTATCAATGTTTTGTAGGATACAATTTTGTCTCCTTGGTCTGTTTTTCATTGATGCTTAATGTTTTAACAGCAAAATTTTAAAATAAAATAAAGATAGAGATGGCCTAATGATTCATTCATTTTAGTAAAAGGGGCAATTGGAAAGCCATAAGCTGTAAGTCACTGTTATTTTGAAGTACGAAGAATCAATTCAAATTAAAAAAAATCCCCTTGGATCTTCTTTGTATTTGGGACAAACTCTATCATGACAAATCGTTGATTTTGGACTCAGTTATTCAATCAAGGGGATTCCAAAATGCTAACTGTTTAAATATGTTTATCTCATGAAGCTGGGTCTGTCTTTCATTAGAGTTATTGGCTTTTCTTTTTGAATGGTAAAACTGATATCTTTGGATTAAGTAAGATCTAACATAATTTTATCTGTTTCCTCTTCCTTCTAATCTCCTCAATTCAGTGTCGAGGAAGAAAATAGGAATATACTATATCTGTTTTTACATTTATATTTGCACATGGATAAACTAATTTTGGCTTGAACTATGATTTACTACAATGCCAGTAAATTTTAAATCTTATTTCTATAAATTGTAGTTAAAAATAACTAGTTTGGTTTTTGTAGTTAATTGAAAATGGAAATAAGAAGTCAATATTTTGTCCTAACAGCCATGACATAAACAGGTTAGGAAAGGAGAAGGAAGTAAAACTTAAGTCATATTCCGTTTTTATTGTTACAATTGAATGCCAAATAGATTTGGGAAATTCTTAACTTTTTTGAACTGCAATCTTTCTGTCTGGATACCCACTGTATATCAATTTTTCCTATCGTTTAGTACAACTCTTAATTACTAACCCTGGGATAGCAGCATTATTAAAACCTGTTGACTCTAACATTTCCTGGGTTGCAATTTATGGGTATTATATATTGTTCAAAATAACTTGGTGACCTTTTGTTGCATGTAACAAGTTGTAAAATACATATTCTGTACTTGTTTCTATCTCATTGGCAATTGCTAGTACAGCTTGCACATTGAAAGACCTCTGGGTCCTCCTGCTTAGAGAAAAGAAATCTTATTTTGCTATGGATATTCAGTCTTTTGCCTCCTTGTTGTAACTGAGCTGTGGTATCAGACATGTTCTTATATCAGCTCTAAGAAGATAGATTAAAGGTTTCTAATGCTATTAATCTTGGACAACTTTTCAACTCTTAATTATATTGATTATACATTTTGTAATCTGGCAAAGCAGAGCAAAGCTTCATGATTTAGTGACAATGCGGATTAACTGGGTCATCCTTAGCAATGCATGGCACTGAATCCAACATTTGACTGAAAACCTCTCCAAGGCAAAGTGCTTGTGTATGTGCAGTGCCGAATTTTTTTTTAAAAAAATCTTCCCCTCAAAAAAGCCAGAAAAAAAGATGGCATTACATGTGCAGTGCTGAAAACTCAGCTTCTGCTCATGCGCAGAGGAACCCCTCCCCAAATTTTTTACCCTAAAAATAAATAAATAATAATTTAAAAAATCCTCCCACAAAAAAGATGGCAGTGCTCATGAACCGACACCGACAGAACCAGTTCTGTGATATCATCATGACATCGCCAGCAGGTTGCTACCGGTTTGGGCGAACCAGTCTGAATCGGGAGAAACCTACCTCTGATTGGCTCACTCATGACCTCTCAATCTGAGGTTCAAAAGATAACATAGGAAAAGGTTAAAGAATTATAAGTAGGAAAAAGGCAAACTCTATATACTGTACATTTTTAAAAAGGGATTTTTTTTTAACATATCCTTTTTATGTATCGTTTCATTCCAGTGAGGATGTGGATTAAAGTTTCATGGAAAAGCGTAAGCTTGACCAAAAGTTGTTTAGGAATGTGCTGAAATGCTGAGTAAAATCTTGTTACTAAAGCTATTGATTTTGTTGGGCAGCTTGTTCTTCACTAATCTGCATAGCTCAGATTGAATGTATAGCATGTGTGATGCGTCGTTCTCTACATTGTAGTTTACATTATTAAAACATGTAGCAATGCTACATACTTGATGATCAGACAGTTTTGATGAACTGTCAGAAGGCAATCCTGAAGATCTAACTTAGGATTCTTGTCAAGTTTTCATCAGATGTGTATGTTCTTCTTCTTCTTTCTTTATTGAGAACTTTATTTGTACCCATGAACATACAGGCCTGTTTTCAATGATGTTTATTGGTCTAACTCAGTGATGGTGAACCTATGGCACGGGTGCCACAGGTGGCACACAGAGCCATATCTGTTGGAACGCGAGCCGTTGCCCTAGCTCAGCTCCAACTTGCATTTGTGTGCTGGCCAGCTGATTTTGGGCTTGCACAGAGGCTCTGGGAGGGTATTTTTGGCTTCCAAAGAGGGTCCAGGGGAGTAGGAGAAGCTGTTTTCGCTCTCCCCGCGTATTGAATTATGGGTGTGGGCACTTGCGCATGCATGACAGTGTGCATGCATGCCTTTTCAGAAACCAAGGGAAAAAAGGTTTGCCATCACTAGTCTAATTAATGCAATAATACATTGTTTAGACTTGGGTAGGCAAAGTTGGCTCTTCTATGACATGTGGACTTTAACTCCCAGAATTCCTGAGCTAGCATGATTGGCTCAGGAATTCTGGGAGCTGAAGTCTACAAGTCATAGAAGAGCCAACTTTGCCTATCCCTGGTTTAGACCAACAATAGTCTAAATAATTTAGACCAATAATAGTCTAAATAATTTAGACCAATAATAGTCTAAATAATTTAGACCAATAATAGTCTAAATAATTTAGACCAATTATAGTCTAAATAATTTAGACCAATTATAGTCTAAATAATACAATTGATTTTTTTAAAAACTTTCCTTAAATGAAAATACAAATAAGTGAACTAGATTTAAAACCTAAAACTAGATAGTAAGTAACTTTTGTACATACAGATACAGATGTCCTTCTCAAATAATAATATCGAATAGATGGTACAGGATTTTAATCCAGAAGGACCTGACTTTTTCTAGCAGGGTCAACTTATTTAGAACTGTCTGCCTACCTCTTTCTTCATCTTTATTTTTTTTTTACCCCTATCCAAAACTGATTATGTGGGTTTGGCATTTTGATGCACTGGTGGATGCATTAGAGTCACTTTGAAATGTCCTTGATAATGATTGAAGCAGGCATTGCCCATCCCCAGAGACTTCAACAACAGGCTAGCAAAGAGGGGCAGGGGAGGTGAAAGCTTGCTGTGTCTCAACCCACCAATTAGTTCAGTGGAAGTGGAAACTGCAAGAATCATCTGTGATGGACTAAAGGCTCCTGGCCATTATTCCTGCTGACAGCCTGTCCTGTTTGATCCATCATTTGGCCTGCTGCTCCTTGAAAGAGAAAGTGCCAATGCTTCATCTATTTGGGGAGACACTTTCCTGCAACAAGAGGTTTCATTTGGCTCTAATTTTTGGCATGAAATTTAGCAACAGTCAAAGGCCAGACTTTGGTTAAATAAAACAACCAGAAAAAGAAGTAAAGTTTTTCAGAAACCTAATAATCTTTTACTGGTTCAGAGATATTTTAGCATGTTGTCAATAAGAAGGGAATATGGTTGTTGGAATGTTCATTAAGAACACCTCTGTGGACACTAGGTGGTCATCTAAAGTGCAAAGTTAAGAAGAGCAACAATTTTTAAGAAAAATAAATTTAAAAAATCTTTTGGTACATTTATTAATAAATATTAAAGTGCTAATTTTTATTTTGAAGTAAAAGGAAATAATGTTTTTGGCCAGAGCTCAATTCATAGCTCAGAATTGACTTTATTGGTCTGGGCCTCGCTTATCTATGAGACAGAAGAGATAGCTCAGAAAAATGTGAATGTGTCAAAACTAAGCTTTTATAAGGTGGATGATGTTGGGATGCCTCCAAGTTCTTCTATGAATTATAGTGTCTTGGCCTTAAGAGAGAATCTTATTGAGTTGGAGGAAGAAGTGTCTTAAGACATATTCCGGCATATCTGTAGCCTTGTTTTTATCAACATTATATCTTCTTTGATGGCACCGCAGATCAGGAGTGAGAGGTGCTTAGGGGGAGTGGATTAGTTATTTGCATTTTTAAAAATGCAGTGCATATTGATATGTAAGGAAATGAGGATTAGCAGAAAGATCTGAAAGAGATTTATAAATCTATAAATGAAGTTGTGAGAATTTGGGTTTGTTTGTTTAGTCGAACAAGTATAGGATTGTAGTTTGTATAAGCATAACATAAGTAGTAAATAATGATAGAAGAAGACAATAGGACAGTAGGACAGGGATAGTAGGCACAATTGTGCGCTTATGCACACCCCTTACAAACCTCTTAGAAAAGGGGAGAGGTCAACTGTAGACAATTTGAGGTTAAAGATTTTGAGGTTTGGGGAAGAAACCACAGAGTCAAGTAATGCGTTCCAGGTGTTGACCACTCTGTTGCTGAAGTCGTATTTTCTGCAATCTAGTTTGGAGCAGTTTATGTTAAGTTTGAATCTATTACGTGCTTGTGTGTTGTTGCAGTTGAAGGTGAAGTAGTCACTAACAGGAAGGATATTTTGGTATATGATTTTATGAACTATTATAATATACTATACTACTATACTACTATACTTCCACCCTGTGATAGAGGTATATGTTGGTTATATTATTTTATTCACAATCATAAAATATATCTGAGTAGTCAAAATCCCTGTATTGATTAGACATTTTAACCATTAAACTAAATTAAACTACTGAACTTTGACATTTACTTCTCAGGCTTTTTATGTGTGTATGTGTAAATGTATGGGAGAGAACTGACTCCTTTACTGAAAAGGATAGAAGAAACAGAGAAAAATATATGTCAAGGCCAAAGCAAGAAACAACAACAGCAAAAACCCCACTACAATAAAATAAAGAAGGATTTCTCTTAGATTTCTCTCTTTGGTCAGTCTTTAAGAACTGCTTTTCATCCATTTGTTGTTGTTTGATTATGCATTCCATTGTTATTTTAGTAAAGATACTTTAAACAATGTGATGACGCACAAAACTCCTGGTGTCCATGGTGAGCATTTGTACCTGTTCTATATGCAGAAATTTTATCTCTCAAATATTTAAAGCCTACTGTACTGCTGTCCAAAAGTGTTAGACTTCAATTTCATAATGCCCAATGGAGTAGATGTTCCAACAGAAGAAGAGAAGATAGGTAGCTCAGGGTTGTGACGTGAAGTCCTTAATGTTCTGAGCTCAGTTGTTTGCTTCTGGATCTTTCATTACCCAACTAGGTAACATAATCAGTGCAAATAAGGAGGGGTTTAATCTCTGTTTATATACAGTCCCAAGCATTGGTGAAGATGTGGTTCCATCCTTGGTATTACTTAATAAAGTTATTGTTTTCCACTTGCTTGTTTTGTTTGCCAAGTGTTAAACCTTGCTTATCTGGATGTTGGCTTCTGGAGAGGAAACACTCTGGTCCATATTCTTCTTTCTTCGCTTTTTAATTATCTCTTTTGAATGGTGTATAAATATGGTTTATCTCTATGTGCCTATTGATGACTTTTTGTCTGTCAAGGTTTTAGAAATTCCACACCATTTTTGGATTTAATTCAGTGCTGAAATCCAAACTTTTTTTTACTATCGGTTCTGTGAGTGTGCCTTGGTGGGCATGGTGTGGTTTGGTGGGCATGTCAGGGGAAGGATGCTGCAAAATCTCCATTCCCAGCCCACTCTGGGGCCAGCCAGAGGTGGTATTTGTCAGTTCTTCAAACTACTCAAAATTTCTGCTACCAGTTGTCTGAACTGCTCAAAATTTTCACTACCGGTTCTCCAGAGCCTACTGGATTTTACCCCTGATTTAATTTGGTTTAACTGTGGTTGAGTTTGCCCATGTGTTATGAGATAGAGTTTTTATTGTAACTTGCTACATGTACTCTGCACTGTAGTGGCGGTTGTAGTTCTTACATTACACGTTGTTTCTGAATTTAACTACTGTAGACTTACCATATCTGCAGGATTTGGCCTGACCACAGGATGGCAGCAAGATTAGAGCTTGCAGTTTTTATTTGCTACCTTCCTTCCAGATTTTTGTAGCTGAACTCTGGTAACACCATATTGAGAAAGGCTGTTTAAAGGCATCTTTATGATAAAAAGTGGATGAGAGACTATTTTGTTTCTCAAGTGTTATCAGTACTGTATTCCTTAATCAAGTCCTTCCTGGTCTTTCCTTGAATCCAAAGTAAAATGAAATTAGGCATGGCTCAATCAAGTTTGGCAATGATCTTTGGAAATAAAAAAGAGACAATTAGACACAATTAGAAAATTATCACAATTAGAAAATTATCCAAGAGATATCCAGAAGGATTGAATAGTAATGAGAGCCTGGAGATAAAAGCATCAATGATATTCTGCTTTTGGAAAGTATAGGAAAGGAAGTGTAAACCATATGGGCACCTCTAAATCCATCCCACTTCTTTTCTTTTTTAATATAACATGTATTAAGAATTTTAATTACAATAGTAAAAACAGATACAGACTAAATCTGAAAAAAGAAAAGACAATGGAAAGAAAGAATAAATGAAATTCTAAATATTTAATGATTGTCTCTTATGAACTTCACCATCTATACAATAAGGAAAAGAAATTTATAAAGACATGACTTGTAACATTCATTACAAGTAGAGCAACTCTTCATCCAATACCCCATTTCTTAACTATAAGCAAATCCATAAAACATATATTTTTCAATCCTAGTGTCAGCAGAAAATCCATAAAGAGTTGCCACAAAATTGTAAAAAAAAGGTCTTATTTTAAACTTAATGAAATAAACCAACTTTATATTCCTTCCTTTTATTTTTAGCATGTTAATTCAATTAAATATCATTGTAGGATTTGATTTCTTATTCCAAAGGTTATTGGCTTACTTTTTGCAGAGCTGTCTTTAATTGAACATATCTACACCTGAAGTCCCTATTCCACTTCTTTTCTAAAAAGATGCCTACTTTTTTTTGTCCTGTAAACAGACTAGCTCTGTGGATAGGAGAACTAGGAGTGATTCATGTTTCCAATTCTAACGTTTTTATAATTTTTGCTTGATTACGGTGATATGAAAAAATCAATTTGGGGTGCTTTGAAGAAATATTAAAATATATCCATGATGAGCCATTGAAATGCATGTGTCATCACTTAAAGTTGTCAAAATACACATTAATCAGCCCTTCAAAAAAAGCAGCTAAAGGAATAAAATTGTTCCAACCTTTGTATTTTTTAAAAAAAGGAAAAAAAAGTGACACACCAGTCTCAGCAAGGCATTTGTCAGTTCTATTTTAATGTTTCTATCCGTTTAATCAATGTCATTTGACCACCTTTGAAAAAACATTTTTCTTTAGTAGAATGTTATGCCTTTTTAATAGCAAAGGGTTTCTTCCTTTCACTGAATTTCAAAAGGCTTTCAAAACAAAGTAACTTGCTGAACCTTTGGGCATCTTTATGTGTGATAACTGGAGTTGCTGTATGCCTCATACTCTCCTGTTGCAGACATCAACAATGTCATAGTATCTACCCTATGCATAACTGCAATCTCATTAGTTGTTTTTTTAAACTACCCTGTCATCCAACATTACAGTTGTTTCCCTTGTTAGTTTCCTCTTTCTGACATCATTCATTATGGATTTATATTGTTGGTTCTATTGTGTTTAATGACACTTTATCAAAATGCTTTCCTATTGTTTTTATTTCAGTTGCATCCCTTATTTTCTTAGGCTTCTTTTGTGAATTTTGTTTCCTTTTGTTTTTTTATGTGGCAGAAGACACGTATAATATTAGCCAGCTAAGGACTACCCAAAGTTTTTGTATTATTAAAATCTACAGGCAGGTAAATTATTGCCGAAGGTCTTGTAAAATTCTGCACAATGCATAACTTTTGGTTTCATCTGGTGGTCTAAAGGCAAAGTTCCTGGTTTTGTGCCTTAATACAGTGCACCTTGAAATAAAATTATAGTGCTGTAATAGGGAAACAAGTGTAGATTGGAATCTGATTTACTTTTTAATGCCGAAATATCTTATTAGCTTAATACTTGACATTAATATGAATGCTATTTTTTTATGAAATAAAAATTACTCTAAGTCAAGGTAGTCTAGATTTAACAATTTTGGTAACCCAGAAATGGATAGAAGATGAGTCAGGTGTGCCTGTACGGTGAGAAACTGGTATATTTACATAGCATTTGTTTCCCCACTTCCTTTACACACCTATTTGAGAATTGCTTTTGAATGTATGCATGCCTGCTGAGTTCAGCATGATTGTAGGACTGTTTCCTCCAAAGTATGTGTGGCAAACATTTGCTGTTCAAATTACCTGTAGTACACAAGTTGGCAAGACTCAGTGTTTGTCCTCAAATCTTGACATTTGATAGTCTATTAAGAAAGCAATATATGTTCTATTGGGTAATCAATAATTTGCAGCAGACGTTGAGTTACTGTTGCTCACCAGTTTTTCCCCCACTCAGTCTCAAGAAAATATGGTATATTGGGTAGGTGCTGGAAATTTATGTACATTTACAAAAACATTTACGTAGCCACCCATCTTATACCAAAGTCTGGGTGGCTCCCATTCAAGGAATGAGTTAACAAGTAAGTGGGTTATAATCCTTCAGTCCCTATTATCATCTAGTTAGTTTATACAGCAAAGCAACAGTTCATGTATTCAGTCTGCAGCAATGGCATCGCAATTTCCATTTTTACATCTCTCACTGACCAGAATTCAGAGGCTAAAAACTATTGATAATGCTGAAGACTGGGATCAGTAATAACCTTAGCCACTTTAACATGTGACTTGGGAATTCTGAGAGTTGAAGTCTTTATGACTTAAAAGTTGGAAAGGTTGAGAAAATTGGATTAGATTGATCAATTTGTGGTTATGTAGGCCAACCTGTATTTGTGATAAAATGTTTTTATACAAGATATTGGAAAGACAGTGGTGTCCTTGTAATATTACTGCAGATATCTTTTTTTAAATCCCTTGATAGGATGGATAGGTCAAGGGAAGGGGGGAGAAGAGATGGGGGGGGGAGGTTCCTATAGAGATTTCATAAAGATAAGACGGAGTGGCTGTGGGTTTTGCCTCCCAAGGACAATCCCATCTGTCCATCCATTACCCTGGGGGGGGAATTATTGACCCCCTCAGAGAGGGTCCGCAACTTGGGCGTCCTCCTCAATCCACAGCTCACATTAGAACAACATCTCTCAGCTGTGGCGAGGGGGGCGTTTGCCCAGGTTCACCTGGTGCACCAGTTGCGGCCCTATCTGGACCGGGACTCATTGCTCACAGTCACTCATGCCCTCATCACCTCGAGGTTCGACTACTGTAATGCTCTCTACATGGGGCTACCTTTGAAAAGTGTTCGGAAACTTCAGATCGTGCAAAATGCAGCTGCGAGAGCAGTCATGGGCTTACCTAGGTATACCCATGTTTCGTCATCACTCCGCAGTCTGCATTGGCTGCCGATCAGTTTCCGGTCACAATTCAAAGTGTTGGTTATGACCTTTAAAGCCCTTCATGGCATTGGACCAGAATATCTCCGAGACCACCTCCTGCCGCACGAATCCCAGCGACCGATTAGGTCCCACAGAGTGGGCCTTCTCCGGGTCCCGTCAACTAAACAATGTCGGTTGGCGGGCCCCAGGGGAAGAGCCTTCTCTGTGGCGGCACCGGCCCTCTGGAACCAACTCCCCCCGGAGATTAGGACTGTCCCTACTCTTCCTGCCTTCCGTAAACTCCTTAAAACCCACCTCTGCCGTCAGGCATGGGGGAACTGAAACATCTCCCCCTGGGCATGTTTAATTTATGCATGGTATGTCTGTGTGTGCGTCTGTTAGCATATGGGTTTTTTTAAATATTTAAATATTTTTAAATTTGTCTGTTTACTTATGATTTGTTTCTACATGTTGTGAGCCGCCCCGAGTCTTCGGAGAGGGGCGGCATACAAATCTAAGTAATAAATAAATAAATAAATAAATAAATAAATAAATAAAACAGATGTATTTTTTAGTTCCTCACGTATGCTAAGTCTGATACATGAAATTGGCTTTGAAACTCTGTCATACTACATGCTGCATACATGTTGGAATATGTTTATTAGCACTAACAATATATGTTAGCATGATATTTGAGACCTAACAAAAAATCACTGCATTAAGATTAGCCAAGATGATAATATAATTTTAGAATTGTTTCCAACCCTAGCATTGACTATCAAAGTTATGAGAGGCAGTTTTGCGTAATGGTTGAAGATACCAAGCTAGAAATTGAGAGATTATGAGTTCTTAGGCCGGAAGCCAACTAGGTGACTTTGAACCAATCAATCTCTCTCAATTTTAGAAAGAAAGCAATGGCAAACTATTTCCGAAAATGCAGCCAAGATTTTCCAAGAATCAAAACTAACCCAAAGCTACCAAAATAGATATTATATGATGTTCTTTGAATATTTTAAATTCTATATACACATTTAATTGACAGTTTAAAGTTAAGAGATTTAATTACATTTAAATGCTATTTTGCCTTCTGAATTTTTAATTCAGTCAACTGTGTTCACTATCCTAATGAAACAGTGAATACATTTTTCAGATAAATATTAGATTACCTTCACTGTTATATTTCAGATTCGTCATTTGAGATGATCAAGTATGGTTCTGCTACACGCATAATGAACTGTGGAATGCCAACAGGAGATTGGAATTTTTAAATATAAAGATGGCATTGTTTTCTCTGAAGTGATGTTTGATAGTATGCTCATTATTATTCAGTTTTTCTTGTTTTTATAAGGTGTTCGTTAATTTATTGTACATCTCCTAGAGTTGCTTTGGCAATTGTGCAACTTATACTTTGTATAAATGTGGCGGTTACTCATGGGGGATCACTTCAGGGAATGTAGTGCATACTGACTTACAGACATACCCATCATACTATTCTCTTTTGGGGCAAACACTCTTAATGCAAATGAGTTAGGAATGGTAAGCAAAAAAAAAGGTATAATGTAAAAAGAAAGAAAAAAACAATGTGTAGGTAAATTTAATTTAAACAAAATCAATCACTACAGCTCCTCATGCCTTTGTATCTTGCTTGCCCAAATGCACTATTTCATTAACTGCCTTTTGTTCTTTAAAACTTTTTACCTATTCTCTTTTTAAGGACCTCATCACCTCTCTCCAACCATAACTTCCTCTCGATCCGCTCACCCTTTTTTTCATTATTTGTTTTGCAATTCAAATGTTATTCCTTCTCTATATGGCTAAACTATTCCAATGTATTTGTTTTGTATTGATTAATCACCCTGAAATTCAGTTCACATTCACTTAGCACGCAGTCATTCTTGAACTTATCTGTTCTTATTTTGCTACACACACACTTTCATTCCCACTCAGTTTAATACTTCTTCTAACATGCCTACCTCTCAATTCCATATATCAGTGACGGTGAACCTTTTTTTCCCTGAGGGGCCAAAAGAGAATGGGCGCACACTATTGCACATGCGTGAGTGCCCACACCCATAATTCAATGCCTGGGGAGGACAAAAACAGCTTCCACCAACTGCCAGAGGCCCTCTGGTGGCCAGAAACAGCCTGTTTCCCAGCTTCTGGTGGGTCTAGTAGGCTTGTGTTTCGCCCTCCCCAAGCTTCAAAGGTTTTCCTGGAGCTGGTGGAAAGTAAAAACTCCCTCCCCCATCCCACTGGAGGCTCTCTGGAAGCCACAAACGCCCTCCCAGAGCCTCTGTGTGAGCGAAAAATCAGCTGGCCAGCACACACATGCATGTTGGAGCTGAGCTAGGGCAACAGCTCACGTGCCAACAGGTATGGCTCTGTGTGCCACCTATGGCACCTGTGCCATAGGTTCACCATCACTGCCATATATCAAATCGACCAAAAATGCTTTATATTAAGTTAAAAGTCACTCTTTGCAATGAATGACTTAATGTCCAATACCTTTTCGTCAGTAGTTGCATGTTTAAAAACTTCTCCATACATTTTTAGTAAACATTCCACCTATGGAGTACAGATTAATTTGCTTCCTCTATTTTTTGCTGTTTATTTATAACACGTCTACATTTGCTCATTTTTCCCTGTCATATATAATAGCTTAGGTTTTAATATATTCAGTTTCAGTACTACATTCCTTGTTGCCTCCTAGAGTTTATGTAATATTTAGCATAAATATAGTTGTGTACTAATTTAATGTGTTATATATATGTTTAACGCTAACCCATAGTGATTCTGGGTAGGTTTAGTTTTATGCTTGATTGTAAACTATTCAGAGATGTTTGGCTTTGGGGTGGTATAAAAATGCTAACAAACAAATAAATATTCATGAACTAGGCCACCAGGGTTTGTTAAGAAACTATGGCTAAGGCCTAGTTTAACATAATATACAAATCCTGCTTGTATTTGGCAAATTAAGGATAGATGAAAAACTGCATGTAAGTGAGAACCAAAATACATGGACTTTTGGCCAATTGTTTAAAAATTAAATTGCTTCTTTCCTGAACAACTTTGACTGTGTTTCCCACGAAGACAGCAATTAGTGGACTGTAAATGGGAAGACAGCATTTGTCATGTTAAGCCAAATGCTTGACATATTTTCTCTTTCAACAGTTGCATTAATTAATTTTTCATTTCTTAAAATTAAATGCATTAATTCATTTCTAGCTGCATTAAATGGATGCTTCCTCAGTAATATGAAAATATCAGTATCACATAGTTTTTTTTTGTTGCTGATGGTCTACAGCAGTATTTCCCAACCTTGGCCGCTTGAAGATATCTGGACTTCAACTCCCAGAATTCCCCAGCCAGCAAATGGTCTACAGCAATTGCTGCTTTTTCACCATTCCTTTGCCAAACCATGAACATAGCTGCCATTTGAGATGGCTTCTTGTTGAGGTTGCTTCTTATTCGTTTTAGCAGTGATGAAATGGTGTCTTTTCTAGTTGGCATCATACTGTATGTGCTCCACAGAGGAATGGCCTCTTCTTCAAATCTAATTTAGGTCTTTAATTAGAGATACTGAGATGTATCGAGTTAGATACATCAAGCTTGATTATATCAAGCTAGAATTTGTTAATTTTTTCAATACTTGATGCTACATGCAATTGATTTAACATTAATCAAGAGTTTCATTATTTCTTTGTTTTGCAAAAGAAAAGGTTTTATGAACCATCATGGTGATATTCTATAAACAGGATTAGAAGAGAATAGTTTACATAGAAGTGCTATTTTTATGTTCACATGACATTTCAAGAACATTCCTCTGCAAAGATTGATTTGTGGATTCTCTTATGTTTATACCTATTTCGGGATGCTTTAAGTGTGCATCTGAACAAGGTGATATTCAGGAGCTAAGGAGCTAAGATCCTCTAGAATTTTTATTATAACAATATAAGATCCACCTTAATTTAGGACTTTGTTTCTCGTGTGTAATACACACGAGTAGGAAGTAGGGTCATATTCTTTGCTCAGGACTGATCCCCTGTAACTAGTACAGTATTTGGAATCCCACTAGTCTTAAACTAGAAGCAATGTTGAGACCAGTAGCCATTGACCAAACTATCTTCCACTATAACCCCTTTAAAGCCACCAAATGTAGCAGCCATCATATGTGTTGTATGCAGTGATGGGCTGCCAAAATTTTTACTGCCACACTGTGGGCATGGCTTATTTTGTGGGTGTATCTTGTTGGTCATGTGACCGGGTGGGAGTGGCTTGACAACCATGTGACCGGGGGTGGCTTAAAGGTCATGTGATTGGGTGGGAGTGGCTTACTGACCAAGATAAGTTTTCAAATAGGTGTTTGGACTCTTTTTCAGTTGATTAAGTCACATTATTTGAATAGCCTCAAAAAGGACAAATGATAGACTGTATTATTTGTGGAGGAGCACAGTAACATTTTAAAGGTTTGTACTGAACCCACAAGGTTCAGTATGATAACAGACTAGGCAAGTAGCTCAATTGTCTCTAATTGCTATAAAAGTTCAATTCTAGATAATAATTAAAATGATTAAAGTGTTTATGGGTAAAACATACTATTTAGTTATTTCCTATTTTAAAAGTAATTAAGGATCATACTAAGGTCTAGAGAAGAAGGGACAATAAAAAAACTATTAAATATTCAATAAATAGAGCATAAACTTATTATTCCCCACCGTGCCCCACCTCGTGGGGGCAGCAGCCCATCACTGGTTGTATGCTATGTTATTATGAGTACCTTGGAATGCTAAAATAGAGCTGAACGAAGTGTAACTGTAACTCTGCATTAAATTAAATTTTAAAAAGCACTGATGCTCAAACACACATAACAGGCACAAGGCACAGCAATCCTTGAATTTATATGCATATCCTGTACCCCTGAGTCAACCACAAGAAGCAAATTGGAAATTCATAATCTATTTATATTATTCATTGTGTTTCAAGCAAGCCAGGATCAAATGTCACCATAGGAAGAGGAGTAGCACAGATGTCTGAAAATTACTCACAGTCTTGCATTAGTGTCAATTATAATTGAGTTTGCATCAGTGGTGGGTTCCACTTACCTTCGCCACATTTCTTATCGCTCTGCTCACGTGCACATCACTGTTCCCTCTAAGGTGCGCAGCCGTGCGGCCGTGTACATCCCCTCATGCAATTTCACTTCTGTGCATGCTCAGTAGCAAGATTTAGCCTGAAACACAGCTGAGGAGCTGGTCAGCTGTGTTTTGGGCAAATAAATAAATGTCAATATTAACCTGGGGGTGGGCAGGAGGACTCTTTTTCAAGTAGCGGAAGAGGAGAAGCCATCCAAACATGGAAAAATTCACCCAAATTTTTTAAAAAGGATGGTGGTGCCCACAGACTGGCACCAACCCAACTGGATCCATGATGCCATCTTCATGTCACCAGTGGGTCACTAATGGTTTCGGTCAGAGGTGGGCAAAGTTGGCTCTTCTATGACATGTGGACTTCAACTCCCAGAATTCCTGAGCTAGCATGTTTGGCTAATCATGCTAGCTCAGGAATTCTGGGAATTGAAGTCTACATGTCATAGAAGAGCCAACTTTTCCTACCCTTGGTTTGGGTGATCTGGCCTGAACCTGGAGAAATCCACCCCTGGTTTGCATCTGAACCAAGCCTTTGATGATGATGCTATCTGTTCAATCATGGCCAATTGTCAGCAATTCTGTGGGCAAGCACCCTCACATTTTCTGACCATGTATGGTTTCTTTCAGTTGTTTCAAGCTTAGCTGATGTCAGCTTTGGTGTGTCCATATTTTTGGTAGCTTCGTTTCCTTTACTGTTGACTATTCCGAGTATAAGTGCATTTCCCAGTGTGTTTGATTGCCTGTCATGGCCGAAATAAGTAAGGTAGAATTTTGATTTTTGCCTTCCACTGAAATGTCTGGTTTTATACACTCCATTACTTGCTTGTCACTTTTGCTGTCTGAGGAACGTGCAGCTTTAAATTGGCTAATCATGCTAGCTCAGGAATTCTGGGAGTTGAAGTCCACATGTCATAGAAGAGCCAACTTTGCCTACCCCTGGTTTGGGTGATCTGGTCTGAACCGAGAGTGTACTGGGAGTGTAAATGTACTGACAAACCAGGATTTGTCATTAGGTGAAGAAGATGAGACATATCTGTACTTCTGAATTATTTGTCTTTTTCTTCTTCTGTACATATACAAGTAATATATCTTTTCCTAAAACCACTGTTGATTGAATATAAATAGCTGGTATGAATCAAGCTAGCAAACCAATGTCTTCAAATCTGATAAAATGTTTTGTGTGATATTGATAAAAAATGATCAATGACAAAGAGACAAAGGGAGTCTATATTAGAAATGCTGAATTATTTCATTTGTCCATTTAAGACTAGCTACAAACACTGGTTTAAGCTGGGCAAGATGCCAGTCTTTTCTGTCAATACATTCTTTCACTCCCTGCTGGCAGTGACTTTTTTGGGTCCCGTTAAGTTTCCTATTCTCACATCTTTTACTTCCTGCCAAGAACATATCCTGTGTTTAGGAGCTATCCAAGTCTCAATACCCAAAGCCATGTCCGGTCAGGGATTGGGTGCTCTTGGGAGGTCACTGTGAAGGAAATTTCTTTCTGAATATTCAAAATGTCACTGTAGGCCATTCAAGAGATGCTCTGCCCAACATACAAATGATTTGGTGGAATCCAAGCTCTTTAAACCCCATGGAATGTTAAGCTAGTTGTTGAATTTGCTGGAATTTGGCCCAATTTCCATTATCTTGTGCAGATAATTCTGCACAAGATGTTTTCAAGTTACATCTAGTCAGATGTTTGTCTGGAGAAGAAGGAAACAATATTGCTTTTGAAAACTACTTTTCAATAGTTCCTATGAAGGCATAGGAACAAGCACCATTGAAATATTAGGAGAACACAAAAAGCAAAACAAAAAAGAAATAAATCATCTATTGAAAAGTAGTTTTCAAAAGCAATATTGTTTCCTTCTTCTTCAGACAAACATCTGTTTAGATGTAACTTGAAAACATCTTGTGCAGAATTATCTGCACAAGATAATGGAAATTGGGCCAAATTCCAGCAAATTCAACAACTAGCTTAACATTCCATGGGGTTTAAAGAGCTTGGATTCCACCAAATCATTTGTATGTTGGGCAGAGCATCTCTTGAATGGCCTACAGTGACATTTTGAATATTCAGAAAGAAATTTCCTTCACAGTGACCTCCCAATCCCTGACCGGACATGGCTTTGGGTATTGAGACTTGGATATCACACAAAACATTTTATCAGATTGCCAAAGGTCATATTTTTACACATGAGAACCCTGCTAAGTGGTAGAGACAGATTTTATTTCATATCCTCTTTTTACCATCCATTTTAATGCAAATGCGATTGATTTTCAAATTGTTTATTAATATTTAAAGACTTGATTTTAGTCTGGAGACTCAGTAGATAAATGTTTTTAATAGTGAAATAAATATACTGTCCTCAAGCAATAATTGCATGTGCTCAGAAATGAAGAATTGCCAGGGTGGGATTTATTCCCTTAATAGCCCCCTTTTGCCACCCATGGACACGATGCCATCTGAGTGCTGTAGAAATATGATATTGTTGCACCAGCATTGCTCCTTTCAGATGAAAACAACTTTGCGTTAAAAAGAACAACGAAATATTGAGCATTAATTGCACTAGATTAGAAAGTCTCTATAACCATAATTGCAAAATACGGATTTGTATCTTTTTCTTCTGCTAGGTATCCGTTAATTATGTTTATGGAATGTTAATGACTGCAAGGAAGTTGAACATCAGATAAAGGGAAATTAAATGTTTATAATTGACCCTGCTCTACATAATGAATCCAGGAAAACAGGAGGAGAGAAGGCCAGATCTGCAGGTAAAATTGCATCTGCTAAGCGCTAATAATTATATAGCCTCAAAATGATGCAAAACATCTTCAGCATCACCACCATCTTCCTCCTCCCCCTCTTCCTCCTAGCAAAGGAATAATGAGAATTTATCATAACAATTCTAGTCATCTAATTTGATGACTGATCATGAAAAAGCAACAATAGAGAAGAAAAAGAGAAAGAAATGCCAGAAAGACTAATTAAGACAGAACAGGCTCTGTAATAGTACATTGTATATAGTATAGAGGTACAGTAATTGTAATAGTGTAATAATAGTAATAATAAGAAAACATAGTATAGAGGGTAATTGTTGTATAAGGGTATAGATGTGCAGTAATAATAATAATAGAAATACAGTGCAGAATATAGGTAATTGGAAGTACTTGCAAACATATTCTTAGGCATTACACCTCACAATTATAAAAGAAAAACCCTTTGTTTTACAAAATTAAAAGTCTCTCTACTTAAAGAGAGAAATAAACAAACAAACTACGTAGTCCAGGATCCAATGCATTTGACTCTCTCTTGTATCTGAGTGTAATTGATGAACAGTTTTGAAAAAGATTTACTTGAATTACTTCCTGAATCTTTTGAAACTATTGTTCATTTTTCCAAAGCAGTCACTTTAAGGGATCTATGGAAATGTTTCCAATATGGAATGAATATACAGTATTGTAAAAACACATAAGCCAAGATTTCTCATTAACTCTCATAGTTAATGAGAGTTAGCAAGACTCCTTGCTATGTATCAATCATATTGGCATTCTCTCTTTAATCCCCCCAATAAGTTTTCTGTAAATACAGACATTTCTAGTCTTGGTGCCCAGCAGAAGCATGGACCAACTCCCTGATGTTTCAGCAGTGGCCATTCAGATTGGGAATTCTGCATGCTAAACTTGCGGAAACTGTCCATTTTGATCATTGCAGGCTGGTCCCAGATTATAAAAAAGCTTCATCAATCAAAATATTTTTCTTGAATGTCAACACCAAAGTACAAAGTAACAATGAGAACTATTATTGTAACAGGAGTAATTAGGTAATTTTAGTGAATATATAAGTTAGAGGTTTGATAGACTATGACTAGAATTTTGGAAGAAGACCATACCATTATTTTATTTTCACAAATGCCCTGTAAATACATTTAAGCAGTACTGTATTTATTTCAGTAAAATCAGCCTTGCCCAATTATGTATCCTTGAGATAGGTTAGAATAATGAATTGAAAGTTCCGTTTAAATTCCATTTAATAGGTGAGAAAGACTGTAGTTGACCAATGGACAAATCTGAGACTAAACATTAGCTTCATAAACTAATTGTAAGAAATATAAAATCTCTTGTGGCAAAGATAGTAATATTTTCTACATTGGAGACCACAGTGGCTTAAATGAGACTTTCTGGTAATGTCATACCTTTACTAACAGGCTGGTGGGGAGAGCATTTATTTGTGATTTGGAGTTTTTCTGCTGAGGTTAAAAGATGGGAATGAAAGCATTTTATTGCTCAGGTGAGTTGTCAGTCCATTTATCCTCTTATTATCTTTTTCCTGAAAATTGTACCAATGAATTTTATTAGCACAGACTCGGCATCTTTGGGGCACAAGTGGTGTATGGGGAGCTTAGGAAGGCAATTTCTGTTTTATAATATAGAATATGAAAAATAGAGAATAGCTGTAAATATGTAAACTGAAAAAAAAGAGAGTAGGCATGCAATAGTTCAGTGTCCTTGTATTTGGCTTATGAGTAGTGCATTGTGTTGCAGTTTAGCTGAATAGCCACACTGCTTTTTCTACCTAACTTAGCCCTCCTCCTCAGGTTCATTTCCTCAGTCTTCCATTTATTTTGAGTTCACTGGGAAACCTCTGCCAGTTTTTTATGAGACAAATTGTTTACTTTGGTGTTTTCTTTCTCTTTTTTTTGAATGGTTGGGTTGGGAGCTGAATGAATTATGTAGAGCTCATGAGCAGAAGGGACTGAGAATGTGGACAGGAAGCAACAAGACAAGATGGTTGACTTGAAGTCACTCACAACTCTTGTTCCATTCTTGTCTAGCTGCAGGCTCCCCTTTCTTGCTGAGTCATGCCAGTGAATTCCAGATAGAAACATAAAAACTGACGGCAGAAAAAGACCTCATGGTCCATCTAGTCTGCCCTTATACTATTTCTTGTATTTTATCTTACAATGGATATATGTTTATCCCAGGCATGTTTAAATTCAGTTACTGTGGATTTACCAACCACGTCTGCTGGAAGTTTGTTCCAAGGATCTACTGCTCTTTCAGTGAAATAATATTTTCTCACGTTGCTTTTGATCTTTCCCCCAACTAACTTCAGATTGTGTCCCCTTGTTCTTGTGTTCACTTTCCTATTAAAAACACTTCCCTCCTGAACCTTATTTAACCCTTTAACATATTTAAATGTTTCGATCATGTCCCCCCTTCTGTCCTCCAGACTATACAGATTGAGTTCATGAAGTCTTTCCTGATACGTTTTATGCTTAAGACCTTCCACCATTCTTGTAGCCCGTCTTTGGACTCGTTCAATTTTGTCAATATCTTTTTGTAGGCGAGGTCTCCAGAACTGAACACAATACTCCAAATGTGGTCTCACCAGCGCTCTATATAAGGGGATCACAATCTCCCTCTTCCTGCTTGTTATACCTCTAGCTATGCAGCCAAGCATCCTACTTGCTTTTCCTACTGCCCGACCACATGCAGTTGCTAAGGCATCAACTTAAAAACACTTCCCTACTGAACCTTATTTAACCCTTTAACATATTTAAATGTTTCGATCATGTCCCCCCTTTTCCTTCTGTCCTCCAGACTATACAGATTGAGTTCTTGTAGAACAGATCCCATCTTTTCGTCAATCTAAATTGGCCTGTCCTTTATGAACTCTGTAGAATTAAAGAATGTGCTAGTGATAAAAATATGCAACGAAGACACACGGGAATGAAAATGTGCAACTTTCTTCAACTTCTCAGAAAAGAGAGTCATTGTGAAATTTCATGTCTCTCTCTAATTCAGGACCAATTCACACATTGTATTAATGGATAGATATAGAAGCATTCAACACATATGTGCTGATTGTACCCATTTAGCAGGTCAACTACGCATTTCTATTGGTAGATTCAAGGTATAGATGCACTGTTATTCAGAAGAGCACTTTAAAAAAAAATTGAGCTTAAAAGTAGTGCGTAAATTGAAAACTTCTCAGGATTTATGTGGCTGTCCTATTTTATGAAGACCATGACCACCAATGAATGATTACAAACTGAATGTGCTCTGTTCGAGATAAATGTTAAAAATAAAATAAAGCTTAACAAGACTGGTAGGAGAAAAACTGTTCAGTTGAAATTACCTCTCCCTCACAGAAATTGCTATTCTACTGACATACAGTGGTGCCTCTACCTTAGAAAGCTTCTACTTAAGAAGTTTTCTAGATAAGAACCAGGTGTTCAAGATTTTTTTTGCCTCTTCTCAAGAACCATTTTCTGCTTAAGAACCCGAGCCCGGAAAAAATTTGCAGGAAATTTGAGAGAGGCACAAAGGCCCGGACAGTTTCCTGCCATTCCCCCTTCAATCTCGGCCATCTCAGGCTTTTCTGGGCTACTAGAGGAGTCTTTTGGTGGCGCTTAAGGAGACTTTGGCAGTACAGAGTGAATGGAGCATTTTCCTATCTCTGGGTGTTTGGAGAGGGAATAAACCTCTGCCAGCACCCAGAAGAAAGAAACGCTCCCTTTGCTCTGGGCAGTCCAGAGCGAATGGAGTGTTTTCCTTTCTCTGGGCGCTTGGAGAGGGAATAAACCACTTTGCCATGGTGGCTCCCTCACACTGCCTCCCATACACCTGGTGCGAGGTTGCCTCCCAGAATGTTTGGGTATGGAAAGGCAAAAGGGGGTGCTTTGCCCCAGCCGGATCAACTCGGCTTCAGCCAAACCTCAGTGAAGGAAAGGCGCCGGCTACAAAGCGAGCGAGCGAGAGGAGAGGGGAGCCCTTCAGCAAGGGAAGGAAGAGGAAGCAGGTAGCAGCAGCAGCTGCTGCCTTTTGATCAAAAGAGCGGGAGGTTTCCCCCCTCACCCACCTGGGTTTCTCTCTCTGGCGTAGTGTATGGGAAGCGTGTGCTCCTCCTCAGAGTACCTCTTTTTTTTTAAGCCTTAAAGTTTTGGATTTTTTTAATTCCCTTCACCTCACCATCTTCCTTCGGCGGCGACTCTCCTCCTCTTCTTCCTCCTCCTCCTCCTCCCACCCAAATTCTGAGCTTTTATTTCTTTCCTAATGGGTTTGCACACATTATTTCCTTTTACATTGATTCCTATGGGAAAAATTGCTTCTACTTACAATCTTTTCTACTTAAGAACCTGGTCAGGGAACACATTAAATTCTTAAGTAGAGGTACCACTGTATTTTACCAGCTCATTATTCTATAGCTATGCACTATGTGCTAAGAGCCAGCTTCAAATTATTCAAAGGTTAGCAGGAGATGTTTGAAGGTAGGAAATTTTCCATGTTCAGAACCTGTTTTTCCTGAAGGAATTTGCAGACAAATGCTCTTCAGACCAATAAATTCTTCTCTCTCAGACAGTCACTTCCATATGTGAACAAAAATAAGTGATGAGAACAAAAATAAGTTAAGCAGTCTTTTTCTTAGATTTGAAATCTAAGGTCAAGAAGGTGAGACGGTGCATGCCAATCTGTAACCTTGGCTGAGGGTTTGCAGACAGCTTGCTAAAATCCTTTCTGGCTGAGAGATAAGAGCTGCAATCTATGCATTCCGGCTAAAATATTGGCCATGTTTGCAAGAGGCTGGTGGAGACAGACAGCCTTGAGTTCACTTTCAGGCCAATATGTTTTATTTGTTTTCTAAGAATGTCTTAATGAAGTTACACTCTGTGCTGAGGATAAATAGCTGTCAAGACCGTGCCGGCTCACATATTGTTCCAAAGCAATGTTTTCATACAGCAAATATGAATCAATTATTTATTTGACATATTTAAATTACCATGCTAACGTAGTAGTCAGAAGAGGTGTGTTTAGTAGGATTTAAACCCCACAATAAAACATGGTTTATTTTGTCAGTGATATGTTACTGGGCTCCTCGGGCATTTTTCTTCAAGCAAAGGTATTAGGAAAAAATAGAGAAAGTTTATTTTGATTTTTTATAAACCAGGCTTGCATTTACCATGCCAGGATTAAATCTATTATAACTTATACATTATTATTTATTAAATTTATATACCACCTCTCTCCCAAGACTCGGGGCGGCTTATAGCATATAAATATGATTAATTAAAACTAGAATTAAGAATTACATTTAAAAAACGGAAACAATATATTCATTGGCCAAGGGGTAAAATCTAATGACCCTAAGCTTGGTGGCATAGATGAGTCTTTAGACTCTTACAAGTCATTATATATTTTCTTCAGCAACTAAAGATTATATATTTTCTTCAGCAACTAAAGATTCCTCTCTCCCTTCCTTTCTATCTTCATAGCCCTGGTTGGTTTATAAAATAGTACCGTGTTTCCCTGAAAATAAGACCTGGTCTATTTTCCTTTGACATCCCCCCAAAACCGGCTAGGGCTTCTTTTTGGAATGGTCTAATTACTGACTGCTCTCATGGCTGTGGCACTGTGAGCCCTGCCCAGTAGGAGCCCACTGCAAACCCACTTCTGTGGCCTCTTGCTGCAACTTGCATACCTTTGCCCCTGGACTCCATTTCACCTTTAGAGACTTTCAGAAAGCCCTCTACAGCTGAGAATTTGGCTCCGGATTGCCGCATGTGCCCCCCCGGTCTCTGTTTCACTATCATAGCCTTCCAGAAAGCCCTCTGCAGCTGATAACAGCACTGTGGATTGATCCAGAGCTCTGTTATTGACTGCAAAGGTTTTCCTGAAGGCTCCGATGGTGAAATAGAGGCCAGGAGTGACATGCACGTCAATTTGGACCTTGTTTCTTGGCTGCAGAGCAGCGGTCAGCTTCTACCCGGAATGCTAAATTGGGCTTGCTGCCGCGGCTCATGAGTGCTTGTGGGAGCAGTGCAATTTTGCTTATTCATGGAGCCGTAGGTGCGCCCTTGTTTCGACATGCACGGAAGCAAAAAAACCTCACTGAAACACAGGCACACCTGCGACTCCGTGCGCAATTTTGCTACCTCCACAGGTGCAGAAGCAAAATCATGCTGGCCCCGCAAGTACTCACAAGTCATGGTGGCGAGCCCAATTTAGCATTCCCACTGCTGCTGCAGAGGGTCTTCTTGAAGGCTGTGATAGAGAAACGGAAGCCGGGGACAACATGTCCATTAATTTGGACCTCATTTCTTGGTTGTAGAGGGCTTTCTGGAAGGCCTCTGATGGCAAAATGGAGGCCGAGATGACACACGCAAGCAGCGGCAAGCGGCCACAGAAGAAATGGGTCTGCAAGGCAAGACAGGTGTTGGGTTGTGCGAGATGGATGCAGTTCATGGATTCTGGAATTGGGCAAGACTCTATCTCTGTATGGATTCTTCTTTATTCTGTAATCCCTGTAAAAACAGTATCAAGTGAAGCTGAAGTATAGCCATAACTGATCTACTACTACAACATCTCCTGGAGATAGATTCCATGGCCCCAGTAATCATATTTCTGGTGAGATTGTTGCAATGTATCTCATGCAGCTGGTACAGAATAGCAAGAGTGACTGCCATCTCATATAATTGTATCAGCTGCCTCTATGCTACTGGTTGGATCTCAGTGCAGCGCAATTGGGAGAGGTATGAAACATTCTACACTTGAGCCAGAGTCTTCTGTGGCATCCTGACTTTGAAATATCTCTCCCCAGAGCTTTGCTTTTTCAGCACCTGATGAAAATCAGACCTTTTACTTAGCATTTGGATCTTAACAGCCACAGGCTAGCTGTGATCTATTGTTGCTTATGAAAATGTGTCAGTTTCTAGTATTATCACTTATTTTATTCATTTAAACTATGATTTACTTTTATTGTTCTTGTATTTCTTATGTGCCTGATAAACTGCCATCTATCCCGAGATCATTAAGGTAATAAGTGGGCTATGAATATTTAACAATTGATTAATAGCTGTGTTCTCATAACATTTCAGCAATATAGTAGTCTTCTGTGTGCCTGACTTAATATACCTCTTTTATTTCTGGTTGGTTTCTGACTGATTGAAACTGGCAGATGTAATAATATAGTAGTGGACTTTGTGGAAGCAAATCATCAAAAGGGATCCTGGATTCTACACATGCTGGTCAGGCCAGCCAATTTATTTTTCATTCCAGTTCAGGGGTGGCCTCCACCTCTGAAGAATTAAATACATTTTCCAATTAATGTGAACCACATTTTTTTCCCTCTGTGAAAATGATTATTATAATAACCTGTTTCACAGACAAGGTATGCAATAAAGCACTTTACTTGCCTACAGAAGAGCAATTTAATAATTACAGTCTTCTTTCATCTGGGATTCTAAGATTCATCACACTTCTTTCTGGGTGTCAAAATACCAAAGCAAAGGTTCTTATAAATCTTTTGTAACAAGTTCAAAAATTAATATAGGTATCCAAATCTCAAAATAAGCAAATAGGGAGTTTTAATGTGGGGCAGATTGCTTGGAATGACACTGCTACTTTTTGCATTTTGTACATTTACATATCTCTGTAAGGAATCAATGGCCATGTACTGTTTAAGAGTAGACCATAAGTGTGACCTATATTGCAGTGTTTTTCAACCAGGGTTCCGCGGAACCCAAGGGTTCCTCAAGGGGCAGCCAGGGGTTCTGCAACTTAATAAGAAGGCAAGGCAAGGCAATTCCCCCCTTCAATCCCGCTTGCTTCTGCAGCGGGGCAGCCTCTTCCTCCGTCTCGTGTCCGGCAGATCAATCATGCTCAGCAGCAGCCGCCGCCGAGCAGGAGGAGGAGTGGCAGTGGTGATGGCATTGACGTTGACAGCAGCAGCACCCCTCTAGCCCCTTGCTGCAGCAGCAGAGTCAAAGTGCAGGCTGCAGCAGGAGGAGGAGGAGGAGGAGGAGGAGGAGGAGGAGGAGGAGGAGGAGGAGAGGGGCGGCATACAAATCCAAATAATAAATAAATAAATACCTCTCCAGCACCTCCGATGTGGAGTTTCCCAGTCCAGGACCAAGGTGCGCCAGGCTGCTCAAGGTTCTCTCCCTCTCCTCCTCACGCCTCCTTCCCATGCCTGCGTACATGCCGCCATGCAGCCAATTTGTTATCTCCCTTTTCCATGCACAGGGTACTGTAAGAAAGTGCACCCTACTACTCCCCTCATGCTCAGGGCCTGAGAGAGCAGGAGGAGGGGAAGGCGGAGCGGAAGGTGTCCACTTCGGCTTTGTCTTCACTCTGACCCTCCCACCGGCCCCTGCAGCTGCCAAAAAATGGGGAGGGAAGGTGGGTAGAATGGAGCGAATGGCTTCCACTTATTACCCCACTCAGGCATGGCACTCCCAGTGAGGGTACACGGCGCATCCTCTCTCTCTCTCTCTCTCTCTCCCCCTCTCTCTGCTACTCCACAGCCTACCATGCGGTAGTAGCACTTGCTGATTCTGCCTCCATCCTCTAAGGCTGCATTACTATTACTATTAGTCTTCTCATCATTCCTACCACTGATCTCCCACTTATAACTATGACTGTAACTTGTTGCTTGTATCCTTATGATTTATATTGATTGTTTCTTGATTGCTTATTTGACCCCTATCACAATCATTAAGTGTTGTACCTCATGATTCTTGACAAATGTGAGCCCAATCTTGGGTACTGGTGATGAGTGTAACTCTGGCCCTGGGCTCAGGTTGCTGCTGCTTAATGCCAGGTCGGTGGTAAATAAAGCTGTCCTCATCCGGGATCTGATCCTGGATGAGGAGGCCGACCTGGCATGTATTACTGAAACCTAGCTGGGCCCAGAGGGAGGTGTTCCTCTCTCTGAAATCTGCCCAGCCAGGTTCCAGATATGGCATGGGAAGGGGGGGAGGAGTGGCTATTATAGCCAGGGAGAGCCTTTGCCTACGTACTCATTGCTCCGGAAATTGCAGGTTGCGAGTCTCTCTTGATGAAGTTGGACTTAGGGGTTCAGGTGGGCTTATTTGTCACGTACCTGCCTCCCAGCTGCGTGTCAAAAGCCCTGCCTGTGCTACTCGAGGAGGTAGCCGGGTTGGCGGTGGAGTTCCCCGGACTCATTGTCCTGGGGGACTTCAATCTGCTGTCACTCGGCGAAACCTCTGGGTTGGCACAGGAGTTCATGGCCACCATGACAGCCATGGACCTGACTCAAGTAGTACAGGGTCCGACTCACGAGGGAGGGCACGCACCTGACATGGTATTTCTTCCTGAGCAATTGAGTAATGGTCTGAGATTAAGGGGCTTAGAAGCATTGCCTTTGTCATGGTCAGACCATTTTCTACTATGGCTTGACTTCCTGGCTCCAATCCTTCCCCGCAGGGAGGCGGAACCAATGAAGATGTTCCGCCCCAGACGCCTGATGGACCCAGAGGGCTTTCAGACGGCGCTTGGGGTTATTCCAGAGGCACTCATCCACAGTTCGGCGGAGTCTCTTGCGGAGGCCTGGAACAGGGCTGCGCCGTAGGCTCTTGACCGGATTGCGCCTTTGCGACCTCTCCGTGGCGCTAGACCCCGTAGAGCCCCATGGTTCAACGAGGAGCTCCGGGAGTTGAAACGCCAAAAGAGATGTCTAGAGAAGCGATGGAGGAAGAGTAGGTCTGAATCTGATCGAACACTTGTAAGAGCTTTTATTAAGACTTACAAAGTGGCGCTCAAGGCGGCAAGATGCACGTACCATGCTGCCTTGATTGCATCAGCGGAATCCCGCCCAGCCACTCTGTTTAGGGTGACCCGCTCCCTCCTTAACCAGGGGGGAGTTGGGGAGCCCTTGCATAGCAGTGCCGAGGATTTTAACATGTTTTTCGCTGATAAAGTCGCTCAGATCCGGGCCGATCTCGACTCCAATTGTAAAACAGAGTCGACTGACAACGAGTCAGTCGAGGTGACTGGGGCACGTACTTGTCCACCTGTCTGGGAAGAGTTTGATCTGGTGACACCTGATGAAGTGGACAAGGCCATTAGAGCTGTGAGTTCCGCCACCTGTTTACTGGATCCGTGTCCCTCCTGGTTGGTCTCGGCCAGCAGGGAGGTGACACGGAGCTGGGCCCAGGAGATTACCAACGCTTCCTTGGGGAGGGGAGTCTTTCCAACACTCTATAAAGAAGCGCTTGTGCGCCCCCTCCTCAAGAAGCCTTCCCTGGACCCAGCCATACTTAATAACTATTGTCCAGTCTCCAACCTTCCCTTTATGGGGAAGGTTATTGAGAAGGTGGTGGCACTCCAGCTCCAACGGTCCTTGGAAGAAGCCGATTATCTAGGTCCCCAGCAGTTGGGTTTCAGGCCCGGTTACAGCACGGAAACTGCTTTGGTCGCGTTGATGGATGATCTCTGGCGGGCCCGGGACAGGGGTTTATCCTCTGTTCTGGTGCTCCTTGACCTCTCAGCGGCTTTCGATACCATCGACCATGGTATCCTTCTGCACCGGCTGGAGGGGTTAGGGGTGGGAGGCACTGTTCTCCAGTGGTTCTCCTCCTACCTCTCTGGCTGGTCGCAGTCGGTGTTAGTGGGGGGGTCAGAGGTCGGCTCCGAGGTTTCTCCCTTGTGGGGTGCCTCAGGGGTCAGTCCTCTCCCCCCTGCTATTTAATATCTACATGAAACCGCTGGGTGAGATCATCCAAGGACGTGGGGTGAGGTATCATCAATATGCTGATGATACCCAGCTTTACATCTCCACCCCATGTCCAGTCAACGAAGCGGTGGAAGTGATGTGCCAGTGCCTGGAGGCTGTTGGGGCCTGGATGGGTGTCAACAGACTCAAGCTCAACCCGGATAAGATGGAGTGGCTGTGGGTTTTGCCTCCCAAGGACAATCCCATCTGTCCGTCCATTACCCTGGGGGGGGAATTATTGACCCCCTCAGAGAGGGTCCGCAACTTGGGCGTCCTCCTCGATCCACAGCTCACATTAGAGAACCATCTTTCAGCTGTGGCGAGGGGGGCGTTTGCCCAGGTTCGCCTGGTGCACCAGTTGCGGCCCTATCTGGACCGGGACTCATTGCTCACAGTCACTCATGCCCTCATCACCTCGAGGTTCGACTACTGTAATGCTCTCTACATGGGGCTACCTTTGAAAAGTGTTCGGAAACTTCAGATCGTGCAGAATGCAGCTGCGAGAGCAGCCATGGGCTTACCTAGGTATGCCCATGTTTCACCATCACTCTGCAGTCTGCATTGGCTGCCGATCAATTTCTGGTCACAATTCAAAGTGTTGGTTATGACCTTTAAAGCCCTTCATGGCACTGGACCAGAATATCTCCGAGACCGCCTCCTGCCGCACGAATCCCAGCGACCGATTAGGTCCCACAGAGTGGGCCTTCTCCGGGTCCCGTCAACTAAACAATGTCGGTTGGCGGGCCCCAGGGGAAGAGCATTCTCTGTGGCGGCACCGGCTCTCTGGAACCAACTCCCCCCAGAGATTAGAACTGCCCCTACTCTTCCTGCCTTCCGTAAACTCCTTAAAACCCACCTTTGCCGTCAGGCATGGGGGAATTGAAACACCTCCCCCGGGCATGTTCAATTTATACATGGTATGCTTGTGTGTGTGTCTGTTAGTATATGGGGTTATTTTAAATCTTTAAATATTTTAAAGTTATTTGGATTATTTATGATTTGTTCTATCTTGTTGTGAGCCGCCCCGAGTCTTCGGAGAGGGGCGGCATACAAATCTAAATAATAAATAAATAAATAAATAAATGTATCTTTTTTTATGTACACTGAGAGCATATGCACCAAAGACAAATTCCTTGTGTGTCCAATCACACTTGGCCAATAAAAGAATTCTATTTCAGCTTCAGGATGTACAGCTTAATGCAGTGTTTGTCAACCAGGGTTCCACCAGAAATCTGACGACACCAAAGGGTTCCCCTAAAGAAAGAAAAGGTTGAAAAACACAGCTATATTGCCTTGAGTAGTCCACTCATATTGCCTTGCCTATTTAAACAGATATAAAAATGGACTCTACAAGCAACTGTGGTGCCAAGCCAATTTGTTGCTTGGCACTATTGTTTGTATTTGTTCTCAGACCTTTGAAACCTGGCATTAGCTGATGTACGTTTGTCTACATTGCAGTTTGTTGTCATTTCAGATTTGGGGAGTAGATAAGCTACACATTTTTAAAAAAACACAAAAAGGAAAGATTCTGCCAAACATATTTAGCTTTTGCACCATGCCAAATGCTTGGGAGGTTGAGGCAAATGCTGTACTGTATATGTCTAACATATCAAGTCTTTCCAACAGTTGGGAGCACTTTGGTTTAGCTGAAGCGGTTTTTCTCTTAGACAAAGTAAGAGAGAATCCTCCTAAAACTGGCAGGAGGATATGTTGAAGGTGTCCTTGGCCGCCTCCTGAGTCCACATTCCAATCTGGAAATATTTGTGCATACTTAACCCAGATCTAGTCTCATTCTGTCAACAGTGGCCAAACAGGTGTGGTGATCATGTTGCAATTATTACAGTAAGATATAAATTCTGTGTTAGATGGCAGAAATTCTTCAGGGAGCCAGGAATTTATAGCTCCAGCCACATGATGTGAAAACATTAATTTAATCCCACTACCCTCATTTTGATTTGATTGTAAATTCCAAACTGCATTGCATGCATTGCAGTGTGGGATAATTTATTTAACAATGGCTCAATCAGTAGCAACAATGGCTGGTTCATAGATCTCACTAACCCTCAGACCACATTAGAGAATAAAATGAGCATTGAGCACAGTGTCAGTCTAGGCCCTCTGATGGCGAATCTATGGCACGCATGCCAAGAGGCGTTGCCCTTTCTCAGCTCCAGTATGCATGTACACACTGGCCAGCTGACTTTCTGGGTTCCCAAGGATGGGGGGAGGCCATTTTCACCCTCTCCAGACTTCAGGAAAACCTCCGGAAGTTCAGAAATTTACTTGTGATTGGGCCATTTTTTCACACTCCCTAGGCTTCATGAGGATTTCCTAAAGCCTGGGAAAGGCAAAAATGGCCTCCCTCCTCCCAGCAGGCCTATTGGAAATCCGTAAGCTTCGGTGAGGGCTGTCACATGCGTTGGGGGAGGCATTGCATTATGGCTGTGAGTATGCGTGCACATATTATTGTGTGTGTGTGTGTGTCCTTTTGGCACCTGAGCAAAAAAAGAACCATATCAATGGTCTAGCCTGATTTATTTATTTTTATTTATTTATTTTTGTCCAATACACAATGAGGGTTTTAGTGGGTATATATCTATATACACATAGTAAAATACATGATGAAGGTTATAGAGGAGATACTCATACTATAATATATCTAAGAAATAATAGAAAAGAAGGTATAGTAATAGAATGATTATGATTACATAGCTAGTTAGTAGGTCTTACCTTCACACTAAATCAATGTGCTTTGGTTTTAGTGTCTTATATAAAGCAGGCCTAGGAATGTAATCAGGTTGTTAGGAATTAATTCTCCTCGAATTCAGTAGATCTTTTCTCAATTTCCTTAGGAGGATACTTCAAATACCCATGCGTTGCTTTTGTACTGTTGGCTTAATTGATTTGTGGCAAGTTTAGCATATAGACATTGCAATTTAGCCAGCACTGAGATTAAAAGGAGGTGCGAGGGGTGTTTACTACAAATAAATAGGGATTGACTTCATTCTTGTTTATCTTCCTATACCAGTTGAAGGTTGATTTGTCTAAGTGTCAGGCTTCCAGGAATTATCTAGAATTTTTGGACTTGGCTTGGCCTAGGATACTTACAGCTTCCTGGTTGAAACGATGATTAAGGCTGTTCCTGAAATTAAGGAATTTTCCATGAACACCAATTAGCAATCAGAAGACTTGATGAATACCATTCAAAAGCGACAATCAAAAAGCCAAAAAGAAAACAAAAATGCCAAAATACCACCTCACCAGAAGTCAACACACAGATGAGCAGAAAGTAACACCAAGACTAACAATCATGAAGCAAATAATATGCCAATCAAAGACCTACCAACTCAGACAAGCAAGCAAGCTTATTATTATTATTATTATTATTATTATTATTATTATTATTATTATTATTATTATTATTATTATTATTTATTCGATTTGTATGCCGCCCCTCTCCGAAGACAACAGCCTAATCAAGGAACCACCAAGACTACTCCCATCAGCACTGAAGCCATTAATGCATAAAATGGAGTAAACTCCTCTCCCTACTAGCTCTGATGATGTTACCTTGTTTGGAAATGAGACATCTGGGGGAAAAAACCACCCACAACCAAGCTTAGAGAGCACCAAGGATTTCAACCTCTCAATATGTTTAAAAGTATAACAAGTTTAGATTTTGTCAAGTTATTGCCTTGTGATAAGCTTTATTGTATTTCATTAGCCATTGCAGTTTGTTCAAGTAATGATTAAAACAGTAATTTAGCAAAATATGCGAGAACTTAAAACAACTGGTATCTGCTAGATTTTCTATACAGCTAACAACAAAAACAAAAGCTTGAATCAAATGGTCTCTGATTTAAAAAATGCCCCACTGCTTGTAAAAAGATTTTTACTCCATAAAATTAAACTCTGGAGATTTCTTCCCAGGTTAGCTACTTTAATTTCCATTTCACCATAGAAGGCTTGCAGCCTGCAGCAAAAACACTTCCCGAAAGTTTTCAGATGAATTAATTGGCCTTTTACAATGGCTGGATTATGACTGTGACTTCAGACCCATGGAGGAAACAAGTTTGCTGTTTTGGCTGAAAATAAATGTCAAAATAATTTTAGCAAAATGTTCTTTGAAAAGCAGCCCTATTTAAATGATGCCAGGGTTTCTTGAGCTGAACAGCTTATAAACAACCATACAGAATAACAGGGGCAGCAAGGATTGACTATTAACCAGGATTTGTTTCCCAGGCTGTATGTAGGGTGGATGATTTTTGACTTGCAGTGACCGAATAGGGTCAAGAGCCAGTTTGATGCAGTTCAGTACTGGGTTTCAAAACCTGTTGCTGCCAGTTCGTGGAGGCGCAAAGCTTCTGCGCACGCACAGAAGCATCCTGGGTGGGTGGGCGGAGCCTCCCATGACCACCACTGGTTTGCAGAACTGGGCTGAACCAGGGGCAACCCATGGTTGATAGAAACATAGAAGACTGACGGCAGAAAAAGACCTCATGGTCCATCTAGTCTGCCCTTATACTATTTCCTGTATTTTATCTTACAATGGATACATGTTTATCCCAGGCATGTTTAAATTCAGTTATTGTGGATTTACCAACCACGTCTGCTGGGAGTTTGTTCCAAGGATCTACTACTCTTTCAGTGAAATAATATTTTCTCACGTTGCTTTTGATCTTTCCCCCAACTAACTTCAGATTGTGTCCCCTTGTTCTTGTGTTCACTTTCCTATTAAAAACACTTCCCTCCTGAACCTTATTTAACCCTTTAACATATTTAAAGGTTTCGATCATGTCCCCCCTTTTCCTTCTGTCCTCCAGGCTATACAGATTGAGTTCATTAAGTCTTTCCTGATACGTTTTATGCTTAAGACCTTCCACCATTCTTGTAGCCCGTCTTTGGACCCGTTCAATTTTGTCAATATCTTTTTGTAGGTGAGGTCTCCAGAACTGAACACAATACTCCAAATGTGGTCTCACTAGCGCTCTATATAAGGGGATCACAATCTCCCTCTTCCTGCTTGTTATACCTCTAGCTATGCAGCCAAGCATCCTACTTGCTTTTCCTACTGCCCGACCACATGCAGTTGCTAAGGCATCAACTTATAAACCAGAAACTGAGTTCTAGTTCTGCCTTTGGCACAAAGTTAGCTGGGTGACCTTGGGTCAGTCACCTTCCCTCAGCCCTAGAAAGGAGACAGTGGCAAACCATTTCAGAAAAAGTTTACTAAACAACTGACAGAGTCTTGTTCACACAGCCTCCAAGAACTGGGCATGATTAAAAGAAGTAGTAGAAGAAACGACAACAACAGAGAGGTAATATTTTGTATCACTTCTGTATTGGGTAATAACTAGAAAACCTGAGATAAGTAAACTGGATACAGATTCTGGCCAACCAGAAGGGTTATTTGAATAAATCCTCATTTAGATTTAAAACTCAAACAGAATTGCAGATTTGTGATTGATATACCTGGGGGGATGGGGGGGGAATGACGATGCCTTACGGTTAAAGGTGCTAGGTTTGTCAGCTGGAAAGCTGACAGCCCAGCTTCAAGATCTGAGATTTCATGTGCAGAAGCAAAATCTTGCTGGGACATGTGCGTGGGTATGCCGACAACCCGAAGCTGCATGCGCATCGCACAGGTAGCAGCAGTAAGTAGCAACCCCCAGCTGTAACAAGTCTCAAACAATATTAATGAATCCAACAGAAGTCTTTCTGAAGAAGGCTGAGGTCACCAACCATTATCTCGCTTGACCCACTGCCAAAGAGCTAAGTGGCAAAGAGCTTTGCAAGGCCAAACAAAAACAGGGAGTCTAAAGTGAAATGCTGAGACATGAATTGAACGAAGTTTCTTCCTGCAACAAGCACATCCGTTTGCTCCACTTTTATTGGTCAGACCACATCTGGAGTACTGCATCCAGTTCTGGTCACCACACTTCAAAAGAGACATTGAAACTCTGGAGAAGGTGCAGAAAAGAGCAACCAAAATGATTAGGGGACTTGAAACCAAGACTAACAAAGAGAGATTGCGGGAACTGGGCATGGATAGCCTAGAGGAAAGGACGGCCAGAGGGGACATGAGAGTTGTATATAGGTATATGAGGGGTTGCCACAGAGAGGAGGGGGCCACTCTATTCTCCAGAGCACCAGAGGGCCGGACAAGGAACAACGGCTGGAAGCTGACCAAGGAGAGATTCAACCTAGAAGTAAGGAAGAACTTCCTGATGGTCAGAGCGATCAACCAGTGGAACAACCTGCCTGCGGAGGTTGTGAACTCCCCAACTCTGGGCACTTTCAAGAGGAGATTGGACTGTCATTTGGCTGGGGTGCTTTAGGATTCCTGCTCAGGCAGGGGGTTGGACTTGATGACCTGCATGGTCCCTTTCAACTCTAACAATTAAAAAAAAAAAATCCTATGGGAGGGGCCAATTACCTCCAGGCCTCACTCCGAGTAGTCCTTTTCCTCTGTAACTGTTCTTGCCTTCTGGCAGCTCTGCACATGTGTGCATCGGGAAGAGGCTTCCCTTGTTCCTCTGCCTTGCTCAAGTCAGCCTCTGGAGGCTCTGGAGTCAGCACAAACCTCCAAGATAGCCCAGGCTGGGTCGCTGCCTCTGGCACTGAGCCTTCTGCAGACTCCATGTCTAGCCCATATTCCTCCACAGTGTCCAACTCTGCTGCCAGCCCTCAGGCCACTGGTGGACCACAATAAAGATGAGTCAGTGATGATTGGACAGGGGAAAGCTTTACCCTTATCTTTAATGCACCTAGAAATGTACACTTAATACCTTCAATACCATACCTTAATAAATTACATTGGAGGGAAATGCATGTCTACTGGAAGCAGAATTTTTAATGCCAGTGAATAAACAGGAAAAAGCCTCCTTCAGAATTCGTCACTCAACCTAGATGGGCTGGCAATTAAATGGAAGGGTTGGTATATATATATAATCCTACAGACCTTATGGGAGCAATTTCATCACTGGAATTAAAATAATTTTAAAATGCCATGAACCTGTGGCTCCCATGAAATAAACATCAGACATTTTCAAGTGAATACTGAGTTAGGAAAGATTTTAATACAAAATACACATTTCATATTCTCATTGTTATAGCTACTTGGTTTTACTGGAGGAATGTGGAATTCATTTGCCAAACAGATATCCATGCCTGATGCTACTGGATCAGTTATCATACACTGCTCAAAAAAATAAAGGGAACACTCAAATAACACATCCTAGATCTGATTGAATGAAATATTCTCATTGAATACTTTGTTCTGTACAAAATTAAATGTGCTGACAACAAAATTGATAGTCAATCAGTGTTGCTTCCTAAGTGGACAGTTTGATTTCACAGAAGTTTGATTTACTTGGAGTTATATTCTATTGTTTAAGTGTTCCCTTTATTTTTTTTGAGCAGTATACTACATGATGAGAATTTTCTCCCAAAAAGAAATTGATGTCAGGGAATACCAATACTGCTAAAAAAAATTTTTTTTACTGAAACAAACAAAAACTCAAGGGCTAAATCTCTCTGCTGTAATCTTGGGACCCAAACTGCAATGCAGACACTTGTACTATAGCATTACATTGAATATATGTATAGGTATACATATATGTATACGTATATGTACCGTATATCTCTCTATCTCTTTATCTCTCTATCTCTATCTCTATATCTATATATGAAAAGAGATGTATTTCTACATGTATCACAAAGAACTTGCTATTGTGAATTGCACTGGCTCTGATGACCCACTGCCAGGGTTATGTTTGCATAGGATTTTCTTCTAGGTCCTGAGAGAAACAGGCGTAAAGTCCTGGCCCACACAATGTGATCAGCACAGAGGATGGAAGCATGACTGTTTAAAACTTCATATAAATCTTATTGCTCCTTCTATGTAATATGCTTTCTTCCAAAACCCAGTGATGAAATATTGCACTTTTGCATTGGCATAAATGATTCGTAGCTAAGATAAATATTTTCAAAACTGAAAATATTGACATGAAGACCTTTATTACAAGTGGACTTCAGGAAATTCTACCTTGCCTTTGAAAGTATACATTTATCAGCAACTTGTGAAACTGAGCATTTTGAACAGCGCTACCATCTCTAGATTTATTTGCTATCTGAAGCATACTATAAAATAGAGCTGGTCAAAATGTCCATAGAACATACAGTAACCACTGCCAAATAATATATAAATTCTGTACATGAAGGTAGATGCAGAGATTAATAAATTTAAAAATATACCCTACAGATTTGCTGGTGCTAATAGTCATAGTATGAAGTTGATGTAGTAGGAACAGCAGAGTACATTTTTACCAATGCTCCATTCTGGTAACAGGAATATGGAATCAATTCAGAATTGCTCTGTGCTGCCAGACCCTTCACTATCACTAACCTCTATATATAATTTATATGCGAGTACCAAGGTACATACATATACCACCCAGTGACCAATAAGAACCCACAAAGCTGGCCTTCTTCAGATCCTGTCAGCCAAACAATGTCCACTGGGGAGAGCCTTATCTGTGGCGGCTCCGAGCCTATGGAACCAACTGCCCATGGAGATTCACATTCTCCCCATCTTACCAGCCTTCCACAAAGCTATAAAGACCTTGCTGTTCAAGAAGGCCTGGGACCGTTGATACTTGAGTCATCCGGACATGAATGAGAAATGTGAGTCCGAGCATGCATGTTTTAATTGGGGTTTATTAATGAATGTTTTTATTGTTTTAGAAATGGTTTTTATCTGCTGGAAGCCACCCAGAGTCCTTTGGGAGTTGGCATGTAAATATGTTTAATTAAAAATAAAATAAATAAAACTTGAATCAAAAAAAGCTTTTCTTTGATTAGCTCAGTGAGATATTGTAGGTGGAGAGAGGTGTCAAATAGGAGTACTTCAGTAGCACCCTTCCCATCTAACACATTTTATTAAAAGGCAGAAGCTTTTGTGAGCCAAACCTGATATCATCAGATGAGTCTTATGCCTTTTAGTAAAATGTATTATTTAAAAAGGTGCTACCAGACATCTGTTGTTTTTTGACTTCCAGTTAGATGGAAAGTCTGGCAAATCGGCGTCTATCACTCCCTATGCAGAATCTTCTTGCTGTTATGATGTATCGGGAACTTATTGTTTCCAGAAAGCAGAAAGGTTTAGATGATGATGATAGTGATGACACCAATGTATCAAATGGTGTGTTTATATTATATGTGGCTTGCATCTTTGTATTGCATTGGCATCCTTCAGTCTGAAAAAACCATGGTATCATGCTCTGGATTCCCCAGAATCCATGCAACTTAATCATGCAGATATATGTTACCTGTAGTCCTCAGTTTACAACCATTTGTTTAACAATAGTTAAACAAAGTTCAGAGTTACAGTGTCCTTGGAAGAAATTATTTAATATACAGTGGTACCTCATCTTATGAACGCCTCTTCTAACGAACTTTTCAAAATACGAACCCGGTGTTTAAGATTTTTTTTGCCTCTTCTTCCGAACTATTTTTACCTTACGAACCCAAGCCGCTGCTGCTGGGATGAAGGGGTTTCTTCCCCCCCCTTTTTTTGAAGAAAGAAAAGGGAGGGGTGGCTTGGAGAGGGAAAGACTTTGCATTAACAAAAGTAGGAGAACAGCGTGCTTGCAGGCACTGAAAGAGTGTCTTTTGAAGAAAGAAAAGGGAGGGGCGGCTTGGAGGGGGAAAGACTTTGCAGAGAACAGCGTGCTTGCAGAGACACTGAAAGGGTGTCTTTTGAAGAAAGAAAAGGGAGGGGCGCCCCCCTTGCCTTTCTTCCTTCCCACTCACCCTTTAGCCTAGCCTTGCTTCTTCCACCTGCCCACTTTAGCTGCTCCTCCCTGCCCTCTGTTTGCCTCCCTTCTAAAGTTTGGGATTTTCCTGAAGGATTTGCACGCATTATTTGCTTTTACATTGATTCCTATGGGAAACATTGTTTCGTCTTACGAATTTTTCACCTTATGAACCTTCTCCTGGAACCAATTAAGTTCCTATCATGAGGTACCACTGTATCTACTTATGGCCATTGCAATCTTTCCTGCATTCCGACGTGATCGCAATTCAGGTGCTTGGCAAGCGGGGTGCATTTATGAGCCGTTGCAGCACCCTGCAATCAAGTGATACAATTTGTGACCATTTTTGCCAAGATCTGACAAGAAAACCACCCATTGGAGATGATGCATTCACTTAATGACCTCATGATTCACTTAATTTCCTCACAACCCAGGGGTGAAATGCTCCCGGTTCGCTTTGCCTGTTGGCTGTTGTAGAGCCACTCACGAAGGGAGCTCAAGGCTCCGCCCACCTGCCTGGATGCCGCCATTTGGGTTCTTTTACCCTCGGTGCATGCACAAAGCATTCTGTGCATCCGCGGAGGGTAAAAGAACCCATGCGATGGCATCCGGGTGGGTGGGCGGAGCCTCACACTCCCTTTAGGATCGGCTCTCCAATGATTGACAGGCACGAGAGAACCAGGAGCATTTCATCCCTGTAACAACCTCTGTAAAAATTGTCATAAAATTGGATCCAACCTTATTTAGAACTGTAACTTGCAAAATAAATTCCAGTCCCAATTATGGCCATAAGTTGAAGACTGCCGGGATTTAGGACATCATGTTGCAAACATCTTTGCCTTTAAAAGTTCTGTTAGATCCTTTTGCAGAAATTTTGGGATGAATAGATATTAATAGAACATTCATGACAAAAAAGACATTCGGGCCATCCAATTCCTTTCTGTGGATCTCAGGCTGTTTTATCCTCCACAAAGACATAAAATAAGGGCTGCTTGAGTAACAATATATCCTGGTTTTAATTTAGTACATTCATTATGTGGCATCAAATTAATGTCAACTCTTAGCAGCTACAGAGATAGATTTTTCTCCATGATGCTCTCTCCCTAACCTGGTCTTTCAGGTCTTCCAATTGTATACTCATCACCATTGCAACTTAGTCCATTCTCTTCCTATGCTGCCTCTTCCTAGTCCAATGTCAGAGGGAATATCATTGCTTGCACGATTCTGATTTTTGTAGTTATACACACATGTGGTATCTAAATATCATTTAAAAGGCCTCCATGACTGCTCTACCAAGTGCTTGTGTGTGGTACGTTTCTTGGCTGCTTGTTCCTTTACAATTAATGGTTCATCCTAAAAGGCAGAAGTTATCAGCCATTTCAATATCCTCATTGTCAATTTTAAAGCTGATTGCTTAGCTATTGTCATTAGCATGGTCTTCTTTATATTCAATTTTAGTTCCACTGTTTCAGGTGCTCTTTGACTTTTCTTACCACAGCTTACAAATAGAATAGAATAGAATTTTATTGGCCAAGTGTGATTGGACACAAAAGGAATTTGTCTTGTTGCACATTCTCTCAGTGTACATAAAAGAAAAGTTTGTCAAGAATCATAAGGTACAATACTTAATGATAGTCCGGGTAAAAATAAGTAATCAAATCGTATCAGGAGCCAGTCAATATAAATTGTAAGGATACAAACAACAAAGTTACAGTCATACAGCCATTTGTGGGAGGAAATGGGTGATGGGAATGATGCAAAGATTAATAGTAGTGCAGATTTAGTAAATAATTTGATAGTGTTGAGGGAATTATTTGTTTAGCAGAGTGATGGCATTCAGGAAAAAACCTGTTCTCGTGTCTAGTTGTCTTGGTATGCAGCACTCTATAGCATGGTTTGGAGGGTAGGAGTTAAAACAATTTATGTTCAGGATGCGAGAGGTCAGCAAATATTTTCACAGCCCTCTTTTTGAGTATACAGATTTCAATGGAAGGCAGGTTGGGAGCAATTGTTTTTTTCTGCAGTTCTGATGATCCTCTAAAGTCTGTGTCTGTCTTTCTCGGTTGCAGAACAGATCCCTTTGCATGTTTGACTATCATGGTAGTGTCCTCAGCTTATCTTGGGCTATATATTAATATTTCTTACTCCAGTTTTACAACTATGCTAATTTTTCACGTCAGCTTCTCTTAATATATACTGCTCAAACAAAAATAAAGGGAACACTCAAATAACATATCCTAGATCTGAATGAATGAAATATTCTCATTGAATACTTTTTCTGTACAAAGTTGAATGTGCACAACAACATGTGAAATTGATGGTCAATCAGTGTTGCTTCCTAAGCGGACAGTTTGATTTCACAGAAGTTTGATTTACTTGGAGTTATATTGTGCTGTTTAAGTGTTCCCTTTATTTTTTTGAGCAGTTTATGTCCAATATACAAGTTAAATAAATAAAGGGAGAATAGGCAGCCTTATCTTACTCAATTTAGTACGGTGGTGGTGAACTTATGGCACGGAGCCATATCTGACTGCACACAAGGCATTGCACTATGTCAGCTCCAGCACGCATGTACATGCTGGCCAGCTGATTTTTGGCTTTGTTTTCAGCCGTTTTCACTCTCCCCAGGCTTCAAGAAAGCCTCCTGAACCCTAGGGGCAAACTTACGGTTGGACCATTGGGCTGTTTTTCACTGTCCCCAGGCTTCAGGAGTCCAGAGACTTCAGTGAGGCTTATACACATGCATCGGGGAGACAGCATAGGGGTGGGGGTGCACATGCACGGGACAGCACAGGAGGTTGTGTGCATGCATGAAGTGAGGGTATGGGTGTGGGCACATTCTAATGTGCTAGTGCACGTACGTGAACCCTTTTGGCCAAAAACCATTCACCATCACTGATTTAGTACATGCTATTTTCTTAATAAGCAATTTAATGGTCTTAGGACGGTGATGGCGAACCTATGGCACGGGTGCCACAGGTGGCATGCGGAGCCATATTTGCTGGCACGTGAGCCGCTGCCCTAGCTGAGCTCCAACATGGAGGTATGTGCTGACCAGCTGATTTTAGGCTGACACAGAGGATCTGGGAGGGCATTTTGGGCTTCCAGAGAGCCTCCCGGGAGATGAGGGAGAGTGTTTTTACCTTCCTCCAGCTCCAGGAGTCTGGGGAGGGCAAAACACAAGCCTACTGAAGTTCCCAGAAGTTGGGAAACAGGCTGTTCCCAGCCTCCAGAGGGCCTCCGGGGGAGGCAGGGAAAGCTGTTTTTGCCCTCCCCAGGCATCGAATTAGGGTGTGGGCACTTGCGCATGTGCGATAGTGCACGCCCACATTCTTTTGGCACCCTAGGAAAAAAAGGTTTGCCATCACTGTCCTAGGACAAGGGTCCTCAAACTTGGCAACTTTCCCATGAACGGGGGGGGGGGGGGGGACCCATGCATCTGATTTCCCTCTCTGAGGCTGGAAAACATGAAGGGGTTCTTGAATCTTCCTCCTATGTCTCTGGGTCCTCCTAAGGGGAAAGGTCAGAAAAGAGAATCTGATGGGGTTGAATGGATGAAGGCTGGAAAGTTACGTCCAAAGTCTTCTACAAGTCTTCTGAGCAGAGGGAGTGTTCCTTCCCACGCTTCCACCCTCCAGTTTGTTACAAATAGGATGATGGACTTCCTTGGGTGCTGCTGTTAGAACAAATATATTAATCATTCTATTGCATGTTATTAGTTGGGTAAAAAGGCATCTGTTTGATACTGTTGATTGTTTAAGCTCATAGTAAAGTAATCCAATTACTGTTTATCAAATATGTAATTACAGCTGCAGCACTTGTTTTGGGAGTGAGGCTTATTAAATACAATAACACTTGCTTCAGACATTATTACCATTGAAAGAGTTGCACAATAAAGCTACAATCCTCTACGCCTAGCAGAAAAGTTACAGTGAAAAATAGGACTTATTTCTTACAAGGCACGTGTAGGATTGTAGCCATGACACGACCAACCTTTTCCTTAAAAAAAAACCCCACTCACAGTTTTAAAAGTATTGAATTAGATTGAAGTTATTTTGCATATCCCCAAAGTTGACAACTGTTTTGGAAATTACAAAAAAATTATTACATTTCTTCAGGGTAAAAATATATATGTAGTTTCTAGAACCGCTAAGTTTATAGTCAGGGATGTTCAGATGAGAATATGTTTTATAGAACATATTGGGGTGGCATGCAAAGGAGATGAACTCACTTAAGAATATTTTATATCAGTATCTTAGATTTGTTTAATATAATCCTTTGCACGAGTTATATTCTCATGTTTTACTACTCAATTTTAGCATATTATACTGCATTTTAACGTATTATTTATTCAAATTCCCTCTATTTTAGCCAATTTTATTGTATTTTAACCAGTCAGTTTTATGACGACCGATGTAGTCCTTTTCCTCTCTTTGATATGGTCGATTGTCTAATCAAATAAAGTTGATATATATTATTACAGCTAAAAAATTTAAATTGAGAATGTATTTTAAAAAATTAAATCTTATTCATACTTGATGCATCTTTCACTTGCTTGTTCCCCACCTCCTCAATCAATTGTCTTAAAATCATTGAATGAAAATCCCCTTTGTGCTTCCTCTTCTTCATCTTGTTTATACATTCTCTAGAATGACATCTTTTGAAATCCTTCCAAGATGTTAAAATATATTACTTAATGTTAGATTTCTCTTCTTTGCCTGAACTTTTGATCAGCTTTCATCATATGGTTTCTATCAATAAGATGAAATTCCAGGTTTGCGTTTGACGGAGCTAACTATTTACTCTTTCTGAATATTACGGTGCATTCTTAGTTTGCAGTAGCACAGCTAGAGGGCTGCCTCCTATTATAATACTAAGGAAACACGGAGGGGTGGTGAGAGAGAGAGGCGAGTAAATGGGTGTGTATGTGTATTTATATATAACTGACCCAACCTGCAGTTTCAGATTTCAGATCTAGCTTATCACCCTGCCAGTTCCTTCCAGCCTTTGGATATTCCTCTGCCTTTTTGCTGACGGATCTGCTAGAGTGAAGAAAGGAGCTGTTAAAGCTTCTTTTTCTCTTCTCCTCTCCCTCCTCCTTTCTTTTAAGTTCTTCGGTGAAAGTTCCCAACTGTTCTTTTTCCAGTCTCCACCTTTGAGTCGTCAATCCGGATAACAGGGATTTAACAAGGACAACACAAGACATTGCACCCAAACTGCGGAGGGATGCTGCTCACTTTACTTGAAGGTAAAACTAAATGTTCCAGTTGAGTACATAGGCTAACCTTCTCTCTAGTTATACAAACATTGCGATAATGATTTCTCTGGATTGAGATATAGGATTGGCAGTTTTAATGTGCTTCCAATTAATACTTGAAACAGACTTATCCAGGTTGATATAAAGTCTAGAAGTTGTGGAGAGCGTGGGAACGGAGGAAGATGACTCCAAATACTTTTGTGTAAGATTATGAGAAAGTAAATTACAGATGTATTAAATTTATGATGCATGTGCTAAAACTTGATTCTTAATACACACACACAACCCACTTCATCTAGAATCTTCAATGTTATCTAGAGATAACATTGTTGCAGAATGGAATTTGTGCTCAAGTTAGAAGTTAGTATCTGATTTCAAAGGTACAATTCTGTTTTATTCACTATATAAATGCTATGTACCTTGCATGATATAAATGCCAGTTTGGTGCAAATTGTAAGATTATATATCTTGGTTTCGCAACACCTGGAACTGATTCCATGTGTTGCTTGTACAGTAACTTGAAATGTGTGTGTTGTTCTGTGTAGGTGTAGACAATCCCTATGCAACCCTTAGTTTGAGAAGGGAGTGCCCCAAGATAAAGCTAAAATATCAGACATTGGAAGGAAGGAAAGAAAGAAAGAAAGAAAGAAGGAAGGAAGGAAGGAAGGAAAGAAAGAAAGAAAGAAAGAAAGAAAGAAAGAAAGAAAGGGCACAAAATTTTTAAGGAATGTATATGCTATTGATTAAGGGTGGTCCTCAGGTCACAACAGAAATTGGGACCAGACTTTCTGTTGCCAAGCAGTATTTGGCTATTTAGTGCAATGTCATGTGATCACTTAGCGACAGCAATTCTAGCAGGCCTGTCATATTCTCAGAACCATGTGGTTTTAAATGAGAAGAGATGCGAGTCCCAAGCAAGTAGCCAGACAGTGACGAGCATCAGTGAGAGCTGCAGACATTGGGAGGAACGGATGTCGCAGTCAGGCAGAACGCAGGCAGGTGCATGGGTGCAAGTGGTGCTGCAGGCAGGTGTCCCAAAGTTCGGGCCGATACGCAAGTGTTGCAGGGGGCTAGGGGGATTCTGACAACTTTGCTCCAAAGCACAGGAAGGCATTGCTGTGGATGGAACACCACAGGCATGGGAGTGGAAGTGGGCAAAAACACAGGAAAAAATGAAGCAGCGTTCAACTTCCTACTGGCTTCCCCACTGATTTTGCTTATGGGAAGACAGCAAGGAATATTGGACATTGTAATTCTGTTATTATGAGGATGTTGTTCGGTGCCATTGTAATTTTGAACAGCTGCTGAGAGCTACTAGTACTAGCGATGTATGAGTTCATTTGTCTAAGGACCCTGCTGCCCTCTGGAAGTTAGAGAATTTTAATTTCAACCAATTCCAAGTCAGAGATGATGGAAGCTGCATGGCATTTTGAGGTGTGAGACACAGATTTTTAATCACTGGCTAAAGAGAATCAGAATGAATGTTGGAAGAAACTTGAAATGAAGCCACTCCAGAACCTACTTTTAAATTGTCAGATTGCTATTGGTATGATTAGATTGCAGTGGATTTAGATTAAATGCCTATGATAGTTCACTTGCCAGTTCAAGATTGCAGTTGTTATGATATCTCATATTCTCCCTCCCTCCCTCCCTTCCTCCTCCTCCTCCTCCTCTTCTTCTTCCTCCTCCTCCTCTTCTTCTTCTTCTTCTTCTTCTTCTTCTTCTTCTTCTTCTTCTTCTTCTTCTTCTTCTTCTTCTTCTTCTTCTTCTTCTTCTTCTTCTTCTTTCTCCCTCCCTCCCTCTCTCCCTCTTCTTCTCTGTCTCCCTCTTTGCTTGTTGCTATATTTTATAGGTAACTTTTGGTGTTTGGAAGACAATCTGTTTTATGTCCATACATTGTAGCCACATAGATACACAAATTTACACTTTAATCTGAATATACTGTTTGTCAGCTTTAGGACATTTTTTAATAATATATCATCAGGCCAAAGTTCAGTGAAAGTGGTTTGTTTCTGTAGCATCCTTGAGGTCTTCTTATTGAATCACTTAGTTATCTATTATGATTGCTTATTACATTTAAAAAAATACTAATTCTGTCAGGGGTGAGTTCTAACTTACATCTCTGCCAGTTTGCTTCCTTATGTGCCACGTGGACGTGCACACGCTTTGCACACCTGGATGTTAAAAACCCTTTATCTGCGCATGCTCAGAAGCTAAAAACCAGACACTGCTGAGAGAGTAGCTCAAGGACATGGCAAGCGGCCATTGCTGCTAGTTTGGTGAGCTGTGTGTGGGGGATATTTCCACTACTGGTTCTATAGAACCGGTCCGAATTGGCAGCAACCCAACTCTGAATTCTATATATGGTCAGCAGTGTTGTAACAGAATGTTGGTCTCAAATCCAAACTGGGACTCAGTTATGGAATTGAATTGGATATTGATTCATTATAGGCCAAATGTGGTTTGTTTGCTTTTGGCTGGGTGAATTGTGGCAACCCAGACATCGTGGGTTGTAAACTCTAGTTTATAGCTTAGCATATTGAGCTAGTAATCAGCATACTTAAATGAAACATGGCTCAGTGCAGGGTGTGATTTCAGTACTTCATAGTATTGTTTTTGTTGAAGGTGACCTAAAGAAAGATGGATAACAAACCTAAGACACAGTTAGTGTAAGCCTTGTTTGTTTGATTGATTGATTGATTTTTATGCCGCCCTTCTCCTTAGACTCAGGGTGGCTTACAACATGTTAGCAATAGCAGTTTTTAACAGAGCCAACATAATACTTCAGTTAGTCCAGAATGCAGCTGCGCGAGCTGTTATGGGTTTATCCAGATACACCCATATATCTTCATCACTCCACGAGTTGCACCACTCTCCAAATGCCATTTGAGGTGTTGGTTATTGCCTCTAAAGTCCTACATGGCTTAGGACCAGTTTACTTACGGAACCGTCTTCTGCCTCACATGGCCCAGCAGCCAGTCAGATCCCACAGTCTTCTCCGGGTCCTGTCTACTAACCAGTGCTAGCTGGCGGGGCCGCAGGGAAGGGCCTTCTCTGTGGTGGCCCTGGCCCTCTGGAATCAACTCCCCCCGGAGATTCATACTGCCCCCACCCTCCTGGCCTTTCAAAAGGCTTTAAAAACTCAGCTTTGCCGGCAGACCTGGGGCTGTTGAGCAATAACACCTTGCTCCTGCCAGTAGTGTGTCAGTGGAGTGGATGAATGATGGACGATTGTTTTTAATATTGTGGGGTTTTACAATGTATCTTGTTTTTAATTTCTGTAAACTGCCCTGAGTCCACTGGAGAAGGGTGACCTATAAATCTGATTAAACAAACAAACAATAAAGAAAAATATGAATATAAATATAAATATAAATATAAATATAAATATAAATATAAATATAAATATAAATATAAATATAAATATAAATATAAATATAAATATAAATATAAATATAAATATAAATATAAATATAAATATAAATATAAATATAAATATAAATATAAATATAAATATAAATATAAATATAAATATAAATATAAATATAAATATAAATATAAATATAAATATAAATATAAATATAAATATAAATATAAATATAAATATAAATATAAATATAAATATAAATATAAATATGGTTTTTAGATTCTGTGGGTGATGCCTTCCAAAACTGATCTGATTCTCAGTGGTCGTTTTCAAATTCTTAGTATCTTATAATGCTTGCAATTCAATTGGAGATATATCCATTGAAAATGAATGTTATAATTAGCGATCCAGTTTCAGGTTTCCATTCTCTGAGAGTAAGGGCTCTCCTGCCCTAGTGGCAGTTTATATTTTGGGGAAACAGTAGAGATGCAAGCTAACAAAATGTAAAAACAGGGATCACATGATGACCACATGCAGGGATAAAATATGATTATCTGAAAATCAGAACTATTAGTCATAGAATATACAGCAACAAGCTGTTTAGGTTGTATCAATCATCCACACTAATTTTATTTATTTATTTATTTATTTATTTATTTATTTGTTTGTTTGTTTGTTTGTTTGTTTGTTTGTTTGTTTGTTTATTTATTTATTTATTTATTTATTTATTTATTTATTTATTTGACTTGATTTGATTTGATTTGTATGCCACCCCTCTCCGTAGACTCGGGGCGGCTCACAACATATAATAAAACAGTTCACAACAAATCTAATAGTTTTAAAAATTTAAAAACCCCGTTATTAAACCAGACATACACACAGACATATCATACATAAATGGCAATGTTTGAAGATTTATTTACAGAAAAATAATCCTATCACCTGTTTATAAGGGGGAAAAATCTTTAAGTAGAATAACCGGAAAGAGCTAGCCCTTCAGTATTTCAAAAAATGTAACTTATTTTTCTACAATCCTACACAAATTCTATAATTTTATAAAAATGAATTATTTTTCTGTAAGGAAAGTCTTCAAACATTGCCATTTAAGAAAATAGTAGTGTGGACAATCTACAGCAACAACCTAATCAGCTTGTTGCTGTATATTCTATGACCAAGAGTTCTGATTTTCAGATAATCATTTTTGGTCCCTGAATGTGGTCATGTATTATATTTAAGACACCATTTCATAATCAGGTCTACATCAAAGTTCAGAAAACTATACATAAGTATGGTTGTATGTTTGATTTTCATACTTAAATTCAATACAGGTTAGTTCTCTCATTACTTTATAATGAGAAGATTATGTGAATTGACAGTTGCTGAGAGCCACTTAGAAGATTCAGCTGCAGTGAGACTAAAGTACATTTATATCAGAATGTACTCCTGATTCTGTGGCCTTAATACTTCAAGTATTAGGGGCGGCATACAAATCCAATAAGTAAATAAACTAAGTTGTACTTTTTAAATCTCTTTACTGATGATAGCAATGGAATAATGGGGAAAAACCGAAAATGTCACAAAAGCATGTCCTTTGCTGATGCTACTTCCTTGGGGGTATTTTCCTATTGCTGCTTTCCAGTTTAGAAATAAAATTACATGAAATCAACTATGTCTTTGTTGCCAAAGTTTCCAGACTGCTTTTTATAATTTGAACAGAATATGTCAACATACCAGGAATACTCCTGTTTCCCCCTTCTAAATAAAAGCTAAAACTTTGTTAATTGTGTTAAAAGAATAACCGAATAACTCTTGGTTCCTCAGCAGCAGGAACATGTGATACACACAGAATATAGTTGTCGGCTATGAATAAATTAACTGCCTTGAAATGGCCCTGGGTTGGGCCTAAAGGCAAAAAGGAGCTGTGACGTTCCTTCAATATACCAGGGTGATCTGACATAAAAAACATATAGCCCCTCCCTGGTACACAGCTGAAGGGATCAGGTCAGGTGGCTCAGCTGTTAATTCTCTGTCCTACAAGGCAGAAGCTGCCAGATCAAATCCCAGTAAGGGTGTGGCTAGCTGATGAGGCCAAAACAATGGTGCCATCCTAGTCTCCCTTAATTTTAAAAATTTCAGCAAAAGCATGTGATATATATATATATAAAGTCTTCCAGGATTGGAAGTTTTGGCATGCATTTTCCTTTTTTAGGTTCAGCATCTGTGCAGAAGACGAAAAAATTAAGTGGAAAATAGATGTTATTTCACCAATCAACATGTGTCTATTCTTTTTTGAAACTATTTTTATTTTAAAAAACATAGACTCACCAGATACCTTGGCATTTCAAAAACTGAAAAGCTGTGTTTCTTCTATAGGACTTTGATTGACATTAATTTATCCAAGCCAAGCAATCCCTCTCGTCATATTTTAAATAAGTCTGGTTCAATTGCAATCACTTCCTTTGCTTTAATTGAACTTGCAATTACATCTAATTTCCTTTCTGGAAAATGTATCTTTCCCTGATATGATTACTGATTTTATAAGCTTCATTAAGCTCCAGCAGTGCCTTACATTCACTGAATATTGAAGAATAAAAGTATTTCAACGGAACCTGTTAATGCTTCACTGCTTGCCTGTCCTGACTCAATAATCAGTTTGCCTTTAAAAAGTATTAAAATCCTAGTACTGTAGCTAAATTTCCAACAATACTGGCTTTAGAAATTGCATTTTTGTAGGGCGTGCCTATAATATAAACTCTAGGGCTTGGCAACTTTCTAAACTTTTTTTTAATTGACTGAGAGTAGATGTATAGCCGGATGTGACTCTTGTTCTGTAGAATCTGACTAATCCTTTATGGTTATTTGTAATCTGTAACTTTGATCATAGTGGTGGTAGCCAATAGAAGTCATTTATTATGAGAATCTAGTTTTTTATATTTTATTTCTTGGACTAAATTTCTGGCATTCACTGGAGGAAAGGTGCCCTTGACTTTTACCTATTTTCTTTTAGCTGATGGAGTTGATCGGCTTTTTCCTTCAATAGAAGAGACTTAATCAGGAAGGTACATTTCAAGATGTTAGAAATGGCATTGCTGAGACTTCAATACAATTTATGATATGATTGATTCCAACCACAAAATGAGACTATGCCCCAGAACTCTCTAGGCCAGCCTTTTGTAATCTTCATCTTCCAAAGGAGTGGATTTTAATTCTCCAGGTAGAATGGCCATTGCTGCCAAATCTAGAAGCTGAAATTCTCAAATCAGTAGGTTGCCAAATCTGAAGAGGCTACCCTAAGTATGTTTGCAACTTCTTGCGATTTATTATACATGGTTATGTTTGTTTGTTTGTTTGTTTGTTTGTTTGTTCGTTCATTTATTTATTTATTTGTTTGTTTGTTTGTTTATTTATTGGATTTGTATGCCACCCCTCTCCGCAGACTCGGGGTGGCTAACAACAGCAACAAAACAGCATATAATAATAATCCAATACTAAAACAGTTAAAAACCCTTATTATAAAACCAAACATACATACAGACATACCATGCATAAAATTGTAAAGGCCTGGGGGGAAAGAGTATCTCAATTCCCCCATGCCTGGCGGCAGAGGTGGGTTTTAAGCAGCTTACAAAAGGCAAGGAGGGTGGGGGCAATTCTAATCTCTGGGGGGAGTTGGTTCCAGAGGGCCGGGGCCACCACAGAGAAGGCTCTTCACCTGGGTCCCGCCAAGCAACATTGTTTAGTTGACATGGGATATAACAATAAAATAATACAATTATCATTTTTTTAAAAACCCAAGCGAAATCCAAATAAGCAAACTTTAAAACTCAGCAAGCACCCAAACCCAATGCTTGAGAGAGGAGACTAATGGACATTTGGAAAAGGTTTGGTCATCTGAATCTTAAATATACAATTCCATAGATCATCAAGGCAATGCTCCGAATCCACGGAGAGGGGCGGCATATAAATCTAATAAATTATTATTATTATTAAATTATTCTTAATGAATAATAGACCTTCTGGTCTAAGAATGGGCATAATTGTGAAGTTGCACAAAGGCTCTTCTGCCCATGACTGCTGCCTGTTTCTTGAGAATTTAGGAGGAACCCCCTGTTCCAAACTGCACATCAATGGGGGAACTCTGTTCCAATCAGAGCCAAATATAGTAAGTGCTGGTGTATGGTGGGTGTGTATGTGTACGGAGGACCAAAATTGGCTTGCTTTTACTTTGAACTTGACCTGAATTGGTTCCGTTTCATCCTTGCAACTTCCAGGCAGAGTCTTCGGAGAGGGGCGGCATACAAATCCAAATAATAAAATAAATAAATAATAAAGAAAGCCATGCTATATGTTCACCTTTCTTGCCCCCTCTCCAAACAAGTGGGATAAACAAGCAAAACTCTTCAGTTAATCAAACAAGCAAAACTCTTCAGTTAGCTACATCAGTGTTTCCCAACCTTGGCAACTTGAAGAGATCTGGACTTCAACTTCCAGAATTCCCCAGCCAGCGAATGCTGGCTGGGGAATTCTGGGAATTGAAGTCCAGATCTCTTCCAGTTGCCAAGGTTGGGAAACACTGAGCTACATCTCTTCTGTTGTTTCTATTTAATGCAGCTTTTGGCATTTTGGTGCCTGAAACAGAACAAGAGGAGAGGAGAAGATTTTGTTTTCTACTTTGTCTATTGTTAAGGCCAGCTTAAATAACATTGAGCTTCAGGTGTCACTGTAACTCAAATTAGTGCAAAAGCAATTCTCAGGAGTTTTCCACTGAACAAGAGTTAAAATCCTCCCTGTAGACAACGTACTTAGTTCCCAGAGCGATGAAGATAGAACCGCAATCAGTGCTGTCTGGCGCCTGAAAAAGCAGTAAAACTCCCTTTGGGAAGGTGGCCTCCCCACTGAGCCAGAGCAAACAGTGCACCAGGCCTTTATCTCAAGTTGCTCTCTAGATAAGGAAGCAGAGTAACAGTCACTTGCCTCACCCAGCTGCATGTGGGAGTTTTGAGCCCACCCCTTGGCAGAAAGCTATGTTACTTGACTGGCTCGGTTTTGAATCATCACAACAGCCATTAAAGTAAAAGCAAACATACAGTTTGAAATTTAAAAAAAACCACAGTCCTGTGCCTCCTCCAGCTTCCTTCCTCCTCCTTTTCTGTTGTCATATATGCCTACTTCTAAGAAGCAAATTTATCAGCCCTGCTAGACCAGGAGCAGGTAAAGTTGGCTCTTCTATGACTTTTGGACTTCAACTCCCAGAATTCCTGAGCCAATCATGCTAACTCAGGAATTCTGGGAGTTGAAGTCCAGGTGTCACAGAAGACCCAACTTTGCTCAGGTGGGATGCTTGCTAAATGCCCTCTTCCTGGTTCCAGCCATTTATTTGTTTGTTTGTTTGTTAGTTCATTCATTCATTCATTCATTCATTCAATTTTTATGCCGCCCTTCTCCTTAGACTCAGGGTGGCTTACAACATGTTAGCAATAGCATTTTTTTTAACAGAGCCAGAATATTACCCCCACAATCCAGGTCCTCATTTTACCCACATCGGAAGGATGGAAGGCTGAGTCAACCTTGAGCCAGTGATGAGATTTGAACCACTGACCTACAGACCCACCTTTGTCGCCAGGCATGGGGGGGTTAAGTTATCCTTTCCCCCTAGGCTATTACAAGTTATGCATGGTATGTTTGTGTGTATGTTTGGTTTTTTATAATAAGGGTTTTTTAGTTGTTTTTATTAATTGGATTGTTCATGTTGTTTTACCACTGTTGTTAGCCGCCTCGAGTCTGCAGAGAGGGGCGGCATACAAATCCAATTAAAATAATAATAATAATAATAATAATAATAATAATAATAATAATAATAATAATAATAATCTACAGTCAGCTTCAGTGGCCTGCAGTACAACACTCTACCTGCTGCGCCACCTTGGCTCTTAATAGAGCCTGCCCACCCACCTCCTCCTTCTTCGTGTAGCTTCTGATGATGACAATCAGCTAAGAAATGCAGTGCCAGACACGGGTGCAGAATGTGATTGTTTTGCTTGTTTTGGCCCCATCTGAAGATGAGGATGTGTTTCAAGAGAATGATGCTCTAAGGATATACAAAGAGTCACTAATGAAAACTGATGATTACAGTTATTCATACTAACGGTGACGAGAGTCTTCAAAGGAGATGACACAATAGCTGCCAGGTAATGTCAGAAGCACCTGTCTTATTTGCTCACAAGAAAGTTACTCATTTCTCTTTATGACTTTTTGAGGTCCGCCTGTTGAATTAATTAATTCCCAAACGCCACTAACTAGTCACATTTTAGGCTAGGCAGGTCTTAGTGTCAAAACATTTATCCATATCTAGTAACTATCCCAACAAAAGAATTATATGTATGTATAATAAATTATATGAATGTGGAATATATAGTATGTAATTAAATAATTGTATAGATAGACTTAAATCAGTGATGGTGAACCTTTTTTTTCCTCGGGTGCCGAAAGAGTGTGGGTCCACACTAATACACATGTGCGAGTGCCCACACCCATAATTCAATGCCTGAGGAGGGGAAAACAGCTTCCCCTACCCCCAGGACGCCCTTTGGAGGCTGGAAACAGTCTGTTTCCCAACTTCTGGTAGGCCCAGTAGGCTCGTCTTTTGCCCTCTCCTGGCTCCAAAGGCTTCCATGGAACAGGGGGAAAGTAAAAACGCCCTCCTCCATCTCCCTAGAAGCTGTCTGGAAGCAAAAAACGTCCACCTAGAGTCTCTGTGCCAGCTGAAAATCAGCTGGCCAGCACATACATGCACATTGGAGGTGAGCTAGGGCAACAGCTCACCTGCCAGCAGATATGGCTCCGTATGCCACCTGTGATACCCATGCCATAGGTTCGCCATCACTGACTTAGATAAATGTTAATGAAGGTGAAAAGAAACCAAGTGATATTGTATTATGAAATGAGATATAGAAATATCTTGAAAAAGCCGTAAACATGAGTAATCATTCTTTGTGTTCGTTTTGATGTATTTTTTGTTGTAATTTTATGTTTTTTGCTTGTCTGTTTTATATGTTGTCCTTTTTTAATGGAAAAAATTAATAAAAAACTTTAAAAAATAGTAACTATCCCATGGCAACAGTGGTGAATATCTGTAACTCATGTGTAGGAGAGCGGTAAGGTTCGTTCTTCAAGCTTGTGGGTTGGTTTCTGAACGTTTCGTTATCAGGCTAGATAACATCTTCAGCAGAGTTTGAAACTCTGCTGAAGATGTTACCTAGCCTGGTAGTCCCAAATGTGCTTTTTTTTTCAAGAAGCAGCTGAATTTTCTGGTTTTTCTTTGCAAATGTTTCACTTTTCATCCAAGAAGCTGGTAACAAAACATTCGGAAACCAACCCACAAAGTTTGGAGAATGAACCTTTGCCATCAACTATCCCATTGCTAGGTGAGAGAGTGTTGTGAAAATTACTGCTCAGTGGGCATGTTACTCCTTTTATGTTTATAATAAGATAGACACCATCTGTAGCTCCACACCATGATATCCCTACAACAGCCTTATGGGGTCGGTCAGTCTGAACAAAGTTATTGGTTTATGTTTATCTGATGAAGTTCATGGCTCAGTGGAGTTTTGCATCTTTGACTTTGCACTGCAGACTACCAGGCTCATTGCTGCATATTACCTCATTCATTCATTCATTCATTCATTTGATTTGTGTGCTGCCCCTCTCCATGGACTCAGCGCGGCTCACAATTTAGCTATGGCTTCTTGGCTTAGGTTGTCTTCTTCAACTTGATGCCCTTTAGATTGCTTCCACTATAACTCCATTATCTGCAGTTGGCAGGACTGTGAATTATGTGGGTTGTAATCTGATAAATAAAGAATTCAGGAAGTCTAGTTTGGGCATAATTGCCCTATCAAGTGTAAACACTTCCCTGGTAATCCATGCCTCTAGATATAGAATATGCTGCCTGAATTATGTAGCATACGCCTGGCATACTGTTATTAAAATCCTGTGATCATATAGTTCTGGTTCAGAAGATTACATTACCTCCTATCCTAGTTTGCACTGGAGAAGCCACCACTAGTAGAAACAGTACTACCGGATACTTTCTGGAACAAGCCAGTGAAAAGGCTTGCCACATATTTTCAGAGAATTGAAACTCCCCGGCTAAGTAGATATGCTGAGCTATGCTGTGAAGTGATAAGGGAGTGGCCAGAATATAATATGTACTGTGGGACATAAAAGTACAGGATCATTCATACTTTATTGTTCTGTCGGGCTCTCTGGTAGAATCCTTCCAAAAATTCACAGGTACAAATTTCACACACACACACACACACACGTTTGAAAATTCAAAACAATGTTCTTTATAATGAAAATTCACTTAAACCAAGCCCTCTTTTGGTATAGCAAAGAGCACTTGTCTCCAAACAAACTGGTACAAGTCCCTTATCAGTTCTGTGATACTTAACTTGCAGCTGTGAGGCAATTCACAGTCCTTCTTCTTTCACAAAGTGACACACACTTTGCCCTGGTTTAGTTTCAAAGCGGGAAAAAATCAGCACACAAAAAGTCAAAGTCAGTAAAGCAGTCACTAAACACAAGGATCAGATAATCCTCCACAATGGCCAAACCCACAGGCTGCTATTTATATCAGCCTCACTAATTACCACAGCCCCACCCAACCACAGGTGGCCTCATTTTCTTTAATAATAATCTCTCAGTTGTTGTTGTCTATGCATCACTCTCCGCATGCGTGGCTGTATCATTAACTCTTGTTCTGAATCCAAGGAGGAGCTAGATAATTGATCTCCTTCTGAGCTGTCTGCCACACTCTCCTCCTCCCTGTCACTCATGTCTTCTTGGTCAGAGGAGCCTTCATCAGCAGATTCCACGGGGGGAGGGGCAAAACAGGCCTGCAGCATGTGGATGTCTCCCCCACATCCACAGTCCTTGGGGCAGGAGCAGGGCCAGAGCTAACCACAACACTTTATGTGATGTGGATGGCTGGAGAGGGATAAAGAAAAAGAGGTTTGCTTTCTAAACCCAGCTCATTGTTCCAGACCAAGATTTTTTGGAGATCAGAACAATTTTTATTTTCTAATACATATCTTTTTATCCAGACTAACACTTTTCTAATGTAGAATACGCTTTTAATTTTCTGAATTTTATTGCTGTTTTATGACTAAACAGAAATCCATGCAAAATCATAGAGAGAGACTATATTTATTTCCTCATGCTCTGCAGAGTGTGCCATGTGTATATGTGTGTAAACTTCCAGAAATGGAAACACGTGGGTCTTTGAATTCTCAGTAATTCAAGGCAGAATTTTATCAGAGAACTGTCATATATGTATTTTCAAGCAAGTCAAAAGAGTTTAAAATCTTTTTCAGTACAACCTCATATACGGTAGTAGTTTATATATCTAATCCAGGGAGAGAAAGAACAGTGAGAATAGACATACTTTTCAGTAACACCCCCACCCCCCCCAATAACTGCTGAATAATTTACTACTTAGGTAAATGATTGTTTTAAAAACTAGTAGCTTTCATTGTTTGAACATATTTCTTAGTTTGGTTTTAGGACAGTTTCTTCTAGTTGTGTTTCTTAAATTCTTTTTGTATGTACTGTATATATATATATCTTGTTGGCCTGAGGCAGAATGCTTGCCAGGTGGTAGAATACATTGGAAGCTTTGTTGTGATGAATAAATCATTTTTCTCATTGTCGTATATTGCTAACCAGGAGAATTTTTTAAATACAAACCTGATTGTGGTCAGTGGATCAGGAAGCTATATCCTGAATGTTGTGTGGTTGCCGTGAGAGATTGAGCAAACAAAAATGAAATTCAGTCCACACAAAAAAAATAAAGCCTTTTTTCTCAGTAGAGAATTCATATTCAGAATAAACACTGTGATCTGTTTAAAGCCTTAATATTTTCAGCTTAGGGCTGCTCTTCATCCTAGTGTTTTCTTCCAGACATCAAAAAGCCAAAAATATAGCTTACCAAATTTCAGTGTGGTATCCACAATGTGTCTTCCTGGAAATATGAATTTGATTAACAGTCATAATCTAGGGCTATGAAATCTGCTCTGACAATACCTGAATAATATCTAAATGGCAATAAAATCATAAAGAGGAGTCTAACTTTTTTGCTACTTTATAAATAGTTGTTTGGATTTTTGCAGTCTAGATCTGATGGCCCTACCCTATCCAAATCAACATTTTGTAAATTGGGGTTTTTTTTCCTGCAAACTGTCTACGATCAAATAACATAAAGCATATTTGGTATACTAATTTTATTTTTGTAGAGTTTTCCTTTCTCTTAATACTACAGAACACTCTTTTTGTGTGGAAAGTGCCATTTTTGCTGCATAATTGAAGTGAATGCTGAAGTCCTAAAACCAATGCATCCCCCCTGATCTTCCATGTCCTGTGCAAATAGTATGAAACTGGTACATTGATTGTTGTGATAGTTGTGGATGACTCTCGTCCACTTCTAATAATCCACTCTAGTCCACTTCTACCACTTCTAATTATGCAGAAATGTGGCTGAGAATTAGTAGTTCATACAATCATTAAATAGTGAGAATTTCTAATACAGAATTGCAATCTGTATAAATTTTGTTTACTATGTAGTGAATTAGTGGTTTTTGTGCCATCTGGTGCCCAATATGTTATTTTTCTGTCTTAATTACCTAACACTGAAAATGTGGATTAGGTTAAAATGGGGTTTATGCAATCAAAGGAAGAGAAGAATTCAGCTCATATATTTAGAAACAGTTTTGTTTTCTATGCAATCAGCATAAAGTTGAGATTAAAATTTCAGATATTCAAGGTTTACCATTTAGCTAAATATAAAAATTATCACTAAGCTTGATAAATTTCCTGAACTCACAAGAAAATGGGCTCTGTTGAATGCAATAGGACATTTCCAACCAAATATGCATACAATCTTACATGTTTTATCTTATAAATCTAATGGATATTTGGTTGGGAATAAACCACATTGAACTCAAGTCCATTTTAATGCTTTAGAATGCACTGTCTGCGGCCTTCTTCTCCTTTATCAGTAAAAACCATCTATTAATGACGATAATAAGGCAAAGCTATAAAACAGCCTTAGTAATCTTGAGATGGCTTCTCTTTATGAAGATGAGAAAAAAATTGCTGACCTACATCTAAGTAATTGGCTTCAGTTACATCTAAATCTGGCTGGGGAATTCTGGGAGTTGAAGTCCACACATCATAGAGTTGCTGAGGCTGAGAAACATCAGTCTAATTCTAAATAATAGGCTTGAGTCTGAGCACTTTAAAAATCCTTGGGGGCATAAAAAGATGTTTAAAGACAAGTTGGGAAAACATGTGGCTCATTATTTCAGGCTCTTCTAAGGGTTGTGACATGATGATAGTTCTGCCTGTTCTCACTACACCTGTTTTTCTGCTGCTTACAGAAATTAAAGGGAACTGGCACAATTAAAGCTGGGGTTGGGATGGAGACATTCTGGCTGTGGCCTGGCAGGGGCTACCATCTTTACCTTTGATGCCAATGTCAGCATACGGCTTTACTGTTGTTGCAAAGCTGGGTTTATTTTTATGCATATTGGAGGTTTACATGCTGTATATGGAAACTGCTGTCTTTTTGGTTTGTGGAGAATGTTTTGTATGCAGTACTGTTGATTCCTAATTTTGCAAATGGATTTAAACTTTGCACTGTATTAGTTTTACATTTAGCAAGGTCATGTGCCTTTGTTATTATCTTTTTAATTTAGGCTTTTCAATAAATAGCTCAAATTATCCCTGTGCTAGAAAAATGAAAAATGCTGCTGTCTAGGCTGATTAAGAACAAATTAGATAGCAGCCCTTCTTACTAAAGTGACTGTATCATGTAGAAGGTTAAAGTCAAAAATATAGTTTATCAGAAACAATAAGCCTTGTCAAAATTATACTTCTAGTTAATGATATAGTAATTAAATATGCCTTCCAGACCAAATGCCTACAGGAATATCCAGATCTTTAACTCCCTGAGGATGGCTAACAAGGAAAATAATCCACTAGCTTCATAAAGTTCTCTGGATACAAAATTAATACTGAAATATAACTAACCTATTAACATAAAGAAAATAAGATTTCTTGCAGAAAGAATTGGGCTGGTAAGAATTGCAATTATCAAAATGACTGTGTTACTCAAGTTAAATATTTTTTTATGAACCGTGGTTGTGCAGTGGTTAGAATGCAGTACTGCAGGCTACATCTGCTGACTATTGGCTGCCAGCAATTTGGCAGTTTGATTCTCAATGACTCATTGAGAATCAATGCATTTCATCCTTCTGAGGTAAGTAAAATGAAGGCCCAGATTGTTAGGGGCAATATGCTAACTGTAAACTGCCTTGAGAGGGCTGTAAAGCAATATAAAGTGGTATATAAGTCTAAGTCCTACTGTTATTTCAAAAGGCCCCAATTTTAGAAAAAAGACTTTACATGAACAAGAAACTGTTGTTGTTGTTGTTATTATTATTATTATTATTATTATTACTACTATTATTATTATTATTGGTATGCTCATGTCACACCAACACGCCGCAGTCTGCATTGGTTGCCAATCAATTTCCTGTCACAATTCAAAGTGTTGGTTATGACCTATAAAGTCCTTCATGGCATCGGACCAGAATATCTCCGGGACCGCCTTCTGCCGCACGAATCCCAGCAACCGGTTAGGTCCCACAGAGTTGGCCCTCTCCGGGTCCCATCCACTAAACAATGTCATTTGGTGGGACCCGGGGAAGAGCCTTCTCTGTGGCGGCCCTGGCCCTCTGGAACCAACTCCCCCCAGAGATCAGAATTGCCCCCACCCTCCTTGCCTTTCGTAAACTTCTCAAAATCCACCTCTGCTGTCAGGCATGGGGGAATTGAAATATCTTCCCCAGGCCTATATATGGTAATTTATGTATGGTGTGTTGTGTGCATGTTTTTTAAATTATGGGTTTTTAACTTTGTATTATTAGATTTGTATTGTACATTGTTTCTATCACTGCTGTGAGCCACCCCGAGTCTACGGAGAGAGCCGGCATACAAATTTAATAAATAAATAAATAAAATAAACTATTATTATTATTATTATTATTATTATTATTATTATTATTATTATTATTATTATTGCCGCCCCTCTCCAAGGACTCACTTGTGAGGGGAAAACCTAGGGACAAATTTAAAATATAAAATCATTCCAAAGAAAGAGGTGACTGTCTTTCCAGATTTCAAACTGTATTACAGACAAGTTTTTAGTCGTGTTCCACAGAATAGATAATATCCCCAAACAACAAAACATAAATACAGTATTGGAAGGACTTGACCTAGCTAATGGTCTTCACACATACTTATGCCACAGGGACCCAAAAGGGTATAAAAACTTAACAGGACACATTGTGAGGCAAAGCTTAAGACAAGGATGGGACTCCATGTGAATAATAATAAGCCCAACCATTTCGCCATTAGGTTCTCCCCTAAATGGTTTCATGTTGGAGACAATTATGGTGAGAATAATGTAATTACATATGTAAACATGGTCCACCCAGATCTTATGAATAGATTACATACACAATAAGAATCAGCAAAGGCTGGAATATTCCATAGCTGATTTATTTTCAAATTGCTAGAAGAATAAAATACATAAAATAAAAATGAGATAGTGACATTAAGAAAAATGATAGAATTTGAAAATATTTATAAAGAATCAGTATACATCTATAAATATCTACTTAGTTAAAATACAGAGATAGAACATACATGTTAAATTGGATGCAAAACTTGAAAGAAGCAGTCCGAAGAATGTGGAACAAATCTATAAAATTCACCCCAAGTTATGGTTTGAAGAAGAACTGGTATAAAATATTTTATAAATACAAATATACAACTCCATTCATAATTGCCAAAATAAAGAAATCATAGAGCAACAACTGTTGGAGATTTCACAAAACAGAAGGAACAATCTAGCATGTGTGGTGAGCATGTTAAAATACCCCCCCAATTTTTATTTATGCTCTACATAAATGACCTTTGCGATCATATTATAAGCAGCTGTGTCCTCTTCATGGATGATATAAGACTATTTAACACCAACAACAATGCTGCTGCCCTATAAAGTGACCTTGACTATGTATCAGATTGGTCAAACAATTGGCAACTACAAATCTCAACCAATAAATGCTCTGTCATACACATTGACAACAAAAATCAGATAACACCAAATATAAGCTGGGTGGATATGACCTTGTACACCCTCACTCTATCAAAGACCTAGGAGTACTTGTCTCAAATGATCTAAGCCATATTACCAAAAAGGCATTAAGAGTTGTTAACCTAATTTTGCAAAGCTTCTTCTCTAGTAACATTATACTGCAAACTAGAACATATAAAACCTTTGCCAGACCAATTCTTGAATACGCACTGTATATCAAACACAGCAGTGGGTGACCAGTTCTAAGACCAGTTCTTAGAACCAGTAGCATCAGTGGCGGGAGGCTCCACCCACCCACCAGTGAGAGGGGGCGGCATACAAATCTAATAATTAATAAATAATAATAATAATAATAATAATAATAATAATAATAATAATTATTATTATTATTATTATTATTATTATTATTTCTGTACAGAAATGTCATGTGTGTGCACGAACGTGGCAAAATTATTTACAACCCACCACTGATCGAACATTAATACAATTGAGTGAGTCCGGCAGTATTTCACAAGAAGAATACTCCACTCTTCTACTCACAATAGAATTCCTTATGCCACCAGATTTAAAACTTTGCGCTTGGACAAGCTAGAATCATGTGCCTCCAGTCTGACTATGCATAGTACACAAAATTGTCTGACACAACGTCCTACCTGTCAGCGACTACTTCAGCTTCAACTCCAATAATACACGGGCAAACAATAGATACAAACTCAAGCAAACTCGATTGCAGAAAGTACGACTTAGCAACAGAGTGGTTAATACCTGACTCTGTTGTTGCATCCTCAAACCCTCACAGCTTCAACCTTAAACTGTCTACCATGGACGTCACCCCATTCCTAAGAGGTCTGAAGGGGGCATGAATAAATACACCAGCATGCCTACCATTCCTGTCTTATTGTCCTCATTTCTTGAATTCATGTCCATGTTTATAGTTATACCTGTTGTAAATACATGTTTGATAAACTAAATAAAATAAAATAAAAAATAAAGTATTGGAAAGATGCAGAAAGCACTACTCAGAAACTTTAGCAGAAATAGGTTCCTGCCTGGTTGGGCCATTTCTATGGAACCGGTAGTAACTTGGCGGTCTGGGTTGCTAGAACTGGCAGCAACGCAAGCCTACCACACTCCCAAACTGGCTCTCTTGGCAGCAGCAGCTTATTTTTTGCTTCTGCGCATGTGCAGAAAATGGGTGTTTTAGCACTGGGCATGGCCACCCACCCACACGGCACCCCTGCACAAAAATGTGTACCCATGCAGCCCATAAAGAAGCAAGCCTGCAGTGAAGAAAAGAATCCACCTCTGGACTTTAGGTAACAAATTTGAAATGAAGCTATTTCAAGCTTCGGAGAGGGGCGGCATACAAATCTAATAAATAAATGAATGAATGAATGAATGAATGAATGAATGAATGAATGAATGAATAAACAAACAAACAAACAAACAAACAAACAAACAAATAAATATCATTCCAGAACACATAATAAACATACTATAAATACACTTGGCACAATATAATATAGAGATGTTGGCACTAAACTCAAACTGTTATACTTCTTTATCATAATCCTTATCATAAAAATAATCTAATATACTCTGCTTGGAGCTAATGCCACATTGAATAATAATTGCAGAACTTCAGTAATTATCTGCTCATTGGTAGATAATATCTTTTTAAAAAAAACATACCTTTGCTTTAAATAAAATAGGATTATAATAAGACATCATCATCACCATTATATAAGGACATATAAAATAAAATAAAAATTCTTAATTGAAAAAGGAGGGGAGGAAGTTAGTTAGTTAGTTAGTTAGTTAGTTAGTTAGTTAGTTAGTTAGTTAGTTAGTTAGTTAGTTAGTTAGCTAGTTATCTGAATCTCTTCCCTGGTGTGCTGGTGTGCTGGTTCAGCAACTAAAGAAAGCACAGCACCTAATTCCCTAATTATTAGGTCACTACCTAATAGATGGAATCTGGACTATGCCAACCTTGCCATTTTTTGTAGCAGTTATGGCGAACCTATGGAACCGGGTGCCAGAGGTGGCACTCGGAGCCATATCTGCTGGCACGCAAGCTGTTGCCCTAGGTCAGCTCCAACATGCATGTGTGTGCTGGCCAGCTGAATTTTGGCTCACACAGAGGCTCTGGGAGGGGTTTTTTTGGCTTCCAGAGAGCCTCTGGGAGGAATGGGGGAGGGTGTTTTTACCCTCCCTGGCTCCAGGGAAGCCTTTGGAGCCTGGAGAGGGCAAAACACAAGCCTACTGGGCCCACCAGAAGTTGGGAAACAGGCCATTTCCGGCCTCCAGAGAGCCTCCGGGGGTGGGGAAAGCTGTTTATGCCCTCCTCAGGCATTGAATTATGAATGTGGGCACTCACACATGCATGATAGCGCACACACATGCTCTTTCGGCACCGAGGGAAAAAAGGTTCGCCATCACTGTATTGTAGGCTGCATAGATACAGTTGGAGGCATGTAGTTCTTTGAATAATTTATTTCTTTATTTATTGGATTTGTATGCCGCCCCTCTCCAAGGACTCGGGGCGGCTCACAACGTATCAAAAAACATAGCAATAGATCTAAAAATTCCAATTAATCTGACTAGAAAGTTTTTAAAAATCCAATATAGTTTTTAAAAAAACACTTCACAAAATGTAGTAATGTGGCCCTGTGCCATGTAGGACTTTATAGGTATAGATACAGGTACAGTAGGATCTCCTGTTTGAAAAGGGGATTAGAAGACTTTCAAGATGGCTAAGCCAGTAAAAAAATTGCATCTGAAAGTGAACTGGGAGTCAGAGTAGGCTGTGGATCATAGGCACAATGCTGGGCATATTGCTGTATGCTTTCAGTTGCCTACATTGCTATATTCTGAACTAGTTGCAGTTTCCAAGAATTCTTTAAGAGCAACTCTATGTTCAGCATGTTCCAGTAATTCAACCAACATATGACTAAGGCAGGAATTACAGTGAGTAGGTCTTCCAATTCCTAGATAAACGGCAATAGTTCTAGCACAGAACCTTCAAAATCTGAATGTGCGCTCTCTGTCTCTCTCTGTCTTTCTCCCTCCCTCCCTCATCTTGTAAATTGGAGGGATTGGTGGGAAACAAGTTGAGGCATTTTCATAAACATCTTTCTTAGTATGAGTCCAAGCCTCATTTATCTGATAGTTGCCTTCATAGTAGAACTCCCCTTTGCCTTTCGAAACCAAAAGTCTAAACACATTACAAGCGAATTGAGAGGGAGAGTCAAGATCTACCGTTTCTGGTTTTGCTGAGATTAAACTCTTTAAACCTCTTTGAAGGAACTGGGTGGTTCAGAAATGTGAAAAATAAATAAACAAACAAATGGAAGCCTTTTTCCCCCCATTCATGCCCTTACAGCCTTACTTAGTTGGCCTGGAGCAAAGATATATAATTGGCTTTCATCAGCAGTCTGATGATACCTCGCCCTGTGCTAACCCACACCCAGAAGCTTCATATACATGTTATATAGGAATGGATAGACTGTAAGACCTCGGAGAAGGGCGGCATATAAATCCAATAAGCAAATGAAGTCACAAAGTAGGGACCTGGTCTCTTCCTCCCTATCAGCATCGACTGGAATCAGTGCTTGAGAAAGGACAATACCACGGTACCGTTATGCATGTCTCTCATTCCCAACTCTCTGAGCTAGTGCAAAAAATACCACAATTGATGATCACTGAGCAATCTTTAATGATGCTTTTGTCCCACTACCTGGTTCTCAGTATTATTTCCTATGGGATCTTGCTGACAATAAATACCTTATTCATATTATTTCATTTCAGTTTTATATTCATATTTTAATATAGATATGAATGTCTTTACTGCAGCATCAACATGGGATTATGTAGGATGCTAACAAATAAAATTGTGAAATACTGGGATCTATTAAAGCCCCAGTATTTATAGGTGCAGTTGGTGTAGGAGAAGGGCGGCATAAAAATTGGAATAATTAATTAATTAATCAATCAATTAATTAATTAATGAATTGAATAAATAAAAAAATAAAATAATTTTTAATTTATTTATTTATAGCAATAGCATTAGCATTTAGACTTATATACTGCTTCATTGTGCTTTACAGCCCTTTCTAAGCAGTTTACAGAGTCACATATATTGCCCCCAACAATCTGGGTCCTCATTTTACCCACCTTGGAAGGATGGAAGGCTGAATCAATCTTGAGTTGGTGGTGAGATTCAATCTGCCAACTGATCGCAAGCGATGGCCAGTAGAATTAGCCTCCAATACTGCACTCTAACCACTGTACCACCATGGCTCATGTTTATGTCATGTTTATGTAGTGTAAAATTGGAAGTGGTGACCCTTTAAGAGCTTTTATGCAACGAAATTTCATTTTTAATGTATGCCAATTAGTTATACATTTAATGTGGCAGTAGTTACTCTATTCATTTTCTGTGATCACTTTTATTAGAATACAAATGATTGTGTTAAAGTTCTAGGTCAGTGACACTCAAATCAAATCAAATCAAATCAAATCAAATCAAATCATAAATAAAATTTAGGTCATTGTTAAGTAGCTCAAATCCTTGAAAGAGAATCTTTTCTCAATCCATCTACAGTATTTGGTTGGAATGTGAAAAACAGTCTTCGCTATGTGACTCACTCTCAAAGGTTGTCATGACTGGGAGGCTCCTGATGGCTTTGCCATGGTTCAGGCTTACTTCAAAAGTTACATGCTTGATTAACTTCCAGCTATGACACTTGTCATCATGGACCGGTGAAGTGTCCAAAGTCAAAAGCTCCAGCTCCCCACAGAACCTTTTCAATGAGGCAATGCAGTATTTGGGGCACTAAAAGAGGAGTAACCATGGTGACAAGTGGGGAGATGAAAGGCGAAAAGGAAGGAATTGGTTAGAAAAAAAGGACTGAAAGACCCAGTTCTGGTGCCAGTCCTAGACTCACTGGGGAGCCCAAACTTTGGAAATCTTTCTTCAACCAAAGTTTTTGTTTCATGTCTCCTCCACCCTGCACATACTTTAAAAAAAAATTCTAATAGATTTTATCATGGCAAAGCTGAGGTTATTGTTTGATATTTGATGGCTGATTTTATTTATTTAAAGAAATTTTGTTCATTTTATTCCATTTTTGTTACAGTTGTTACTAGGTACTGTGTACTCTGTGTAAAAGGCAGTATATAAACAGACACAAGCACATCTTTTATTGATTTTTATTTCTTTTCATATTTTTAGATCATCTTTCAGGGGCAAAAAACCTGCCTTCACACACGTTCCATTAAGCAATCATTTAAAACTGACATAAATGTGAAATATTTGAAAACTTGTTCAGTGTGGGAGAATAAAAGTAAAGAATAAAATTATACTCTCTGATCTTGGTTCAGGATGGGCAGAGGCAACCGCAGAATACACCATCACTTCCATCAAAATAATGGGGAAAAAGTCATGTCATTGTATTGGAAACACTGCCCACGTCTAGATATGAGGCATATGCACCAAAGGGGGGGGGGTGCTTGCATTATATCACCTGATGCTGTGGATACCTCTAAATATCAACTAGGTTTGGTGTTCTCTGCACTTCACCTTAAGCATTTCGTTTCACTGTCTCCAAAATCCTCTGTGCCGATTTCAGAAGACAAATGAAAATGTTTACAACTTGTAGCTCCCAAGATTCCAGGAATGCTGACTCTTCCAGACAGAGATGATACAATAATTGGTATAATAATCACAATTGCACACCAGTGAATGATGTTGTTTACAGTGGTGGGTTGTGAATTATTTCGCCACTGGTTCGTATGTATGCTTGCAATGCTTCTGTGCATGTACAGCAAAGCATCCTGGGCGAGAGGGCGGAGCCTTCTGCCACTAGTGCTACCGGTTCTAAGAACTGGTCCGAACCGGGAGTATCTCCGGAACCGCCTTCTGCCGCATGAATCCCAGCAACCAGTTAGGTCCCACAGAGTGGGCCTTCTCTGGGTCCCGTCAACTAAACAATGTCGTTTGGTGGGGCCCAGGGAAGAGTCTTCTCTGTGGTGGCCCTGGCTTTCTGGAACCAACTCCCCCCAGAGATCAGAATTGCCCCCACCCTCCTTGCCTTTCGTAAGCTCCTTAAAACCCACCTCTGCCGTCAGGCATGGGGGAATTGAGATATACCTTCCCCCTAGGCCTATACAATTTATGCATGGTATGATTGTGTGTATGTTTGGTTTTTAATAAGGATTTTTAGTAATTTAAATATTAGATTTATTATATGCTGTTTTTATTATTGTTGTTAGCCGCCCTGAGTCTAGGGAGAGGGGCGGCATACAAATCTAATAAATGAATGAATGAATGAATTAATTAATTAATAAACAAACCCACTACTGGTTGGTTCTCTATTTTTGACCCTAGATATCTAAGGAACTATTTTATCATCTTCTTGATGGATTCAACTTTGCCAAATGAACTGAAAGCAAGGGCAGAGAAATGTCTAACAGCTGGTTAAAATGCGATCCCTTGCAAAGTATCCCCGTGAGACCACAAAGCTTCCTTCCCTCCTGTTCTCTAAAATGCTCCCATTTTATTGCCTGAAGCTAGAATAGCCTGTTCTCTGGGATGTGTGCATGCACATAGATCACTTCAAGCTCTGGGGCATTTAGAAAACCAGCAAGATGCTAATAAAACAGCTGACAAAGAACAGTAACATTCTGCCAGTTGTTATAAGAAATAGCTCTCCTGGGAAATTTAAAATCTGCTGTGTTAACTCATTTGAAATCACCAGGGTAGATACTTCACTTTCTCCCCAATACAGGGGAATGGGGGTGGGGAAGCTTTATTTCTTGCTAGGCTTAGTAATTTTCATGGATTTTCCTCAATAACCTTGCATCTCATAATGTCTTGTGCTTCTATGTTATTAGTACCAGATAAAGCCCTAAGTATACATCATGCTCATGACACTTTGGAAATGCAGAATAATTTAATAAGGAATTTGTACCAGCCAAACTCCATGAAGATCAGACTTTGAGTTACCAAGATATTAGGGAAAACTTAAAAGAATAAAACTAATCTACTCCAATTGAGATCATGCTTGCAAGCTCACACCAATATTTATAACTCTGTATACTATTGGATTCCTGTGTTTCAATTCAAAGGAACATAGGAAACCTGACTCAGGAGTTTTGATCCTAAGAGTTTTGTTTGAATACCTTAATTTAAAAAAAGTAGAAGAAAGTGTAGTCAGTGACAGATTGGATGCTTTGCATGAAAGCAAAATTTGCTTACAGCTACAAATCAAGGGGAAAACAAATCATTTGAAAGCCTTAGATTTGTATACCGCTTCACAGGGCTTTACAGCCTTCTCTAAGCAGTTTACAGAATCATCATATTGTCCCCAATAATCTAGGACCCCATTTTACCCACTTCAGAAGGATGGAAGGCTGAGTCAACCTTGAGCCTGGTGAGATTCAAACTGCCAAATTGCAAGCAGTCGGCAGGCAGCAGAGGTAGCCTGCAGTACTACATTATAACCACTGAGCCACTGAAGGTCTAGATTTAGTGTTCTTTGCAAGGTAAATATAATATATATTTGCACCATCACACAGATTCAGGCAAGATTTCTGAGTTACCTTAGGCAGAATAATGGAATATGAATGTAGACAGGCCTTTGGAAATGCTGGACAATTTGATTTTGAGCTACAAAGATTATAATCACTACCTTAAATTAAGCCTCTGACTTTCTAGTTGCTTGCACCTTTAACAGCTTGATTCTGCAGTGATACCACTGTCTGCTCTCTTCTTGTATCATCTACAAACTCATTGGAAGAGCAATGGAGTACCAGCTGTGACTGCAGCTGTGCTCTGCAGCAAATCCAAATGTTCCTAAAACTTCAAGGAAAGAAATAAAAAGATAAATATTCCTGTCTTTTAAAGGGAGGGGCCAGGAAAAAGGTGGTGGTGGTGGGGACATCTGCTATCTGATTCCTCTGCTATCGCGTGGCATATCATAAATTTGACTTTTTAAAATTCCTAGGCTTGTTTTAGGGTATTTTAAATTTGCATCAATGATGAATTTTGCACAGCGGAGGCGAACTGATTCTGTCCGAAGCAAAGAGGTAGCGGAAATCTACCTTCACTTCACAGTGTTTTGAAGCCCTTGTTCACTGAAGAAGACTGCTGCCTAAGTGCTCTGCCTACACAGAAGCCTGTGCAGTCTCCAGTGGGAAAAACTGGAAGAGGTTGCAATGCAGAAATCTCATTCAGATTTTCCAAGTGCCAGACGATGCTGAGGAGGTGGGCTTTGTAAGAACCAATAAAATAAGTATGTGATGCCATCTCTGCAGGGGTGAAATGCTCCCACTTTGCTCATGCAAACTGGGGTCATCAGAGAACTGGTTGCGAAGGAAGCGTGACGCTCTGCTCACCCACGCAGATGCTGTATTCTGTGCATGCGCAGAAGGTAAAATAACATTGGTGCATTGATCCACAGCAGGAACTGTGAGAGGGATCTTGGAGTCCTAGTGGACAACCATTTAAATATGAGCCAGCAGTGTGCAGCAGCTGCCAAAAAAGCCAACACAGTTCTAGGCTGCATTAACAGAGGGATAGAATCAAGATCGTCTGAAATGTTAATAGCACTTTATAAGGCCTTGGTAAGGCCACACTTGGAATACTGCATTCAGTTTTGGTCGGCACAATGTAAAAAGGATGTTGAGACTCTAGAAAAAGTACAGAGAAGAGCAACAAAGATGATTAGGGGACTGGAGGCTAAAACATATGAAGAACGGTTGCAGGAAGTGGGCATGGCCAGTTTAATGAAAAGAAGGACCAAGGGAGACATGATAGCAGTCTTCCAATATCTCAGGAGTTGCCACAAAGAAGAAGGAGTCAACCTATTCTCCAAAGCCCCTGAGGGTAGAACAAGAAGCAATGGGTGGAAACTAAACAAGAAGAGAAGTAACTTAGAAGTAAGGAGAAATTTCCTGACAGTCAGAACGGTTGATCAGTGGAACAGCTTGCTTCCAGAAGTTGTGAATGCCCCAACACTGGAAGATTTTAAGTAGATATTAGATAACCATCTGTCTGAAGTAGTGTAGGGTTTCCTGCCTAAGCAGGAAGGCCTCCAAGGTCCTTTTCAACTCTGTTATTGTTGTTGTTGTTGTTGTTGTTGTTGTTGTTGTTATTATTATTATTATTATTATTATCCCAAATGGCAGTGTGTCAGGGTGGGCGGAGCTTCGTTCTCCCTTCGTGACTGGCTCTCCGACGACCAGGGTGGGCTGCTGCCCGGACGGGGCAGGGGGGGACGCAGGGGGGTATCGAAAATAGAGTTCCACCACAGAACACCCAGTTTGCACTGAAAGATGTTGAAAGCAAAGGCAGGGCAGCCTGTATAAGCCACGCCCACAGTGTGGTAGTAAAAGTTTTGGTAGCTCTTCACAGCTGACAACCCACAGGCACGAACAAACTGGGAGCATTTCACTCCTACATCTCTGTTAGAAGGAAATGGAGGCATGCTGTTTTCCTTAAAGACTTTGGGGGACTCCTTTACTTCATCAGAGTAAAGACTAAATTCTAAAAAAATTGCAGAACCCTAAAAATACAGAGCTGAAACAGCATTCATGTTTCCTTTCTCTTTAATTGTTCCCCCCCCCCACACACACACACTACCGTATATAGTATGGCAGGAACCCTTTAGTATCTGCTGTTGTTTAATGACGGTAGAGTTACAGCCCAACATATTTCATCTGGAAGGATCAGGTTGAGGAAGACTGTCAAACAGGAATTTGCTGGGCAGGACAAAAGAACTTGTGACAAGCTGGGGAGACAAGGTGGAGATCGAAGGACGTGGCTGAAATGACAAAAGGCAGAGGATTATTTCCAAATCTTGGAGGAAGAGAATAAACTGTTAGTAAATTGGGTTTGGCATTGTCCACGAAAGGGTGGCAGCCTCTACGTTTCAGCTGGCACAGGCGCAGGAGGTGACGACATTAAGGAAGAATGTTTCTGGGAGGTAACCAGGTTGAGGGTCAGTTGCTTTAGGAACAGGAAGCTGTTCAGCAGAGCCAAGGCAAGGTAGCAGATGGTACGAAGCAGGGTGATTAAAGCAATAAACCTGAAAGGAGAGTAGCAGAAATGAATTTTGCAATGGGGTGAAACGGCAGCGATTCTCAGACTGTGTCATCGTAGCCTTCTAACAATAGACGCAAGGACTTTCAAATCTGAAGACACACCTTGGCCTTGCCATAAAATGAACCCTAGACAAGTCACTAGCACAACAACAGCCTCCAGGAAGCCTGGAAATGCAAATAAAATTCAGTCGGAGGTCTGATGAATGAATAACGCTGGGGCATTTAGCTGCAGTATATGTTTCCACAAGGCAATTTACAATCCATCCTTTCCACCTTCCAAAGCTGGAATGTACCAAGTCATTCTAACAAATCCAGTCCCTTGTAGTTGCTTCCTCTATAATCTCATCTGTAAAAGTTGAGTTAATGAGTTCCTTCTGTTTCAATGGTCAGTGGCTCCAGCTGTCACAGTATTACCACATGATGCTTTTACCATTTTAACATAAGAGGATTTGAAATCGACATTTGCATTTTCAACATCTGTCATTCATACGCAAGGTATTAGGTATGGGTTAGAATGGGCATTCTGTGTGGCATTGGCTGTTGCATTTTCTTCTCTTCGTTAATAGCTCATACCTTCTGTTCTGAGAAATGTTTTCGATATTTCTAGTGAAACCCTCTTCTAGAAATCCGGCAGTAATGACTTAACACTGAAGGCTGCTTCACACACCAGTGACACCAGCTTGCCTTTGCCCAGACTAAGAAACATAGTTCTTTACTGAGTGCCCTTATTATAATGCATTCATCTATACATATATCACAAATGCACCAAAAATAGTTTGCAGACATCCTAAATTGATATGGGTTAACTTTTTCATCTGTTTGTTATAATAAGGTTGGCTTAAAATTTATCCCAGATAACATTTTTTGAAGCCTTTCCTACTGTTACTTAATATTGTAGGGCAGGGGTCCCCAAACCTGGCAAGTTTAAGACATGTGGACTTCAAATTATGTATTGTATGTTTGAGTGTATGTTTGGTTTTTATAATAAGGGTTTTTAGTTGTTTTATTAAATTGGATTGTTACATGTTGTTTTTTATCATTGTTGTTAGCCGCCCCAAGTCTGCAGAGAGGGGCAGCATACAAATCCAATAAATAATAATAATAATAATAATAATAATAATAATAATAATAATAATAATAATAATAATAATAATATCCCAGAATTATACAATACAAAGTATCAGTACAAACAGAAAAAATAACAGATACCTTGCAAATGTTTTTTTTCTTTCTTATTCAGAAAATGTATTATATTAATGAAATAAATAAATAAATGTATACTATTAAATGTAAGATGTAAAAGAATTAAGATATACACAAAAGGTAATTAAGATGGATTAAGATCTGTAAAACCGATCAACTCATGTGATAAATATTTTTGAAAACAATAAAGAAACTTAAAAAAAAAAGACTTGTGGACTTCAAATCCCAGAATTCTGAGGGTTGAAGTCCACATGTCTTAAAATTGTCAAGTTTGAAGACCTCTGTTGTACGGTTTTTCTTCATGATGCAATCACCTTAAGGAAAGTTAGGGATGCTTGAAAATCAGAAACTTGTCTTGATGGCCTTTCATTTGGATTGCAGGATGCAATAGCATTTGTGAAAAGCCATTACTCTGGTATTTTTCTGAAGCAAGTGAAACAAATATTTTGTCAGCAGGGCATCTGGGTTTTAGAGAGCAAAGGCGGATGAATGGAACAATAGACACCCGGATGTTTCAGAATTATGCATAGCACTTGCTGCTGCTGACAGGGTCAGGTGGTAGAGTCTTTTTTTTTTTATACCAACAAATGTACAAACAACATTAAACATTTATACTTATAGTAATTAATATTTTACAGTTCTGTTTTATTACTTTATATTTCCTTAATACTAATTTCCTTTCTTGTTTTTTCCCCTCTATCCAGTTATACAGTTTCTCCCACACTCTGTAGTAGTTCTTATTTTGTTTATTCTGTAATTCCTACGTAAATTTACTTAATTTAGCGCAGTCTAACATTTTCTTAATCACTATCTCTCTTCATTTGGTATCTTTTCTTGTTTCCAAGTTTGTGCGAACGCCAATCTTGCTGATGTTAGTATGTGTGTTATTAGATAATAATCTTCTTTGCTGTGTTGACCTCTGATTATTCCTAGTAAATACATTTCTAGTTTTGTTTTTAGTTTATATTTCAATATTTCTTCCAGCCAGTTCTGGGTTCTGGTCCAAAATTTTCTTGCTTCCGGGCATAACCCAGGTGGTAGAGTGTAAAGAACTGGACTCTGCACTGAGAAGGGAGAAGGGGAACATGGATTCTGTGATCCTGAAAAGCAAAGCAGTACAGCAGTTGCAAAAATAAATGAATCCAGCTATGGTCTTAGAGGGGAGCTCTTTATTTCATGAAGGAGGTGGGCACATTCAGAAAGAGGGTTTCAGTCTTAGAATAGAATAACAAATTTGGAAGGGACTTTGGAGATCTTCTAGTCCAACTACCTGCCCAGACAGGAAACTTTACATCACTTCAGATAAATGGTTATCCAACATGTTCTTAAAAACTGCCAGTGTTGGAGCATTCACAACTTCTGGAGGGAAGCTATTCCACTTATTAATTATTCCAACTGTTAGGAAATTCCTCCTTGGTTTTAAGTTGCTTCTCTCATTGGTTAGTTTCCACCCATTGCTTCTTGCTCTACCGTCAGGTGCTTTGAAGAATAACTTGACTCCCTCTTCTTTGTGATGGGTCCTGAGATTGCGGGGACCCTCTTGATGCTTTTCTATCCTGTTTTCGTGTTTAGGAAATTTTTAAGGTCTTTAAAATAATGTTTTACTTTTTAATTGTGGGGGACTTCCCAAATGTGTATGAATTTGAACTGCCAAGATTTTCGATTTTTTTGAATGATGCAGGAAGAGAAAGCCCATAGAAAATGCAGAGTAAATGTCTTGGTAGTCCTTCCTCCCTTTCCCTTCATTCAATCATCAATATATTTTTGATCATGGAATGGAAAGGGAGCCTTGAGAACAGGGCTGGGTTCCAACTTATCTCGCTGCCGGTTCGCTTCCTCCCGTGCTGCATGACCACACATCTTGACCATGCGTGGGCTTTACGTGCACACATGCGCACTACAAAAAAGCCCATTTTTTTCCAAAAAAGGCCAAAAACAAAATGGTGATTCATGTGCAGTGCCCAAAATTCGGCTTCTGCACATGCACAGAAGAAATAAACTTTTTTTTGAAAAAAAAGATGGCAGTGCTCATGGATTGTCACCAACCGATCTAGTTCAGTAATGTCATTGTGACATCACCAGTGACCTATCTATCTATCTATCTATCTATCTATCTATCTATCTATCTATCTATCTATCTATCTATCTATCTATCTTTTTCATTTATTACATTTATAGGCTGCCCAATTCCTTCCAGACTCTGGGTGGCATTCAACATGTTAAAAAAATTATCAAAACAATCTAAAACCCATTGGAAAACCATTCATCTCATTTACTAGCTGGATCAAGGTGATAGCAAGTTGCTCAATGGCCCCAGGCCTGACGGCAAAGTCAGGTCTTCACGGCCTTCTGGAAGACCAGTAGAGTGGGGGCAGTATGGACCGCAGGGGGCAGCTGGTTCCAGAGAGCTGGTGCCACCACAGAGAAGGCCCTCCCCCATGGCCCCTGCCAACCGACACTGTCTGGCCAATGGGACCCGGAGAAGACCAATCCTATGGGCCCTTATTGGTTGCTGGGAGCTGTGTGGTCCTAGAGATAGTCTGGCCCTAAGCTATATAGGGGTTTATAGATATCTAACACCCAACAACCAATATACAAAACAGATGCCCTATTGCACCTGTGAACTTCTATTCAAAAAAATTGAGCATCATTAGACAGTAAGCAGCATGTTTAACTAAATATAAGTAAAACTAATAGATTCTGATTTCATTTTGAAATAAATGCATATACAGTAGGCAGTTCAAATCCAAAACCAGTAACTGGATTTCAAACAAGGCTCAATGTTGCAACCATTATGCAATAGGATAAACAGTAAGGATGAGAAACCTGTGTTACTGTAAAACTTTTCCAGTTGGAAGAATGCTTGAATTTGTAATGTTGAAGGTACAATAATTAGCTTTCCTTGAGGGCAAAGTCTGGTAGGGTCAGTGTGCAGAGGATCTTGGTTTTTCTTCCTATCCTGAAGAAAGTCTGAAACTTCCTTTTCTCAATTCTTAATTCCCCCTAAAGCAGTGTTTCTCAACCTTGGCCGTTTGAAGATGTGCTGGCATTGCTGGCTGGGGAATTCTGGGAGTTGAAGTCCACACATCTTCAAACGGCCAAGGTTGAGAAACACTGCCCTAAAGTATCTGGCTTCTATCCAGAGTACTCGTACAATGATCTGTATTGCTAAAGAAGAGAAGGCCAAGCCACACTGCAAGAACATCACCATGCTTGAAAACCTTCTGTGCCCAACAAACTGACCAGTGGAGCCAAATGTCTGCTGAGCAGAAAGATAATTATTTTATTTTGTGATTTAGGCTGATAATCTTTGTTTTTGGGATTGGATAGTCACTAGGCTGAATTCCCTCCTCTTTCCCAAAATCCAATACAATCTGGCTCCATGAAAGAGGGTGTGTACCTTCACAAGAAACTTCTCATTACAGTCCAAGTTTTGCATTTTTGTATACAGGTCCAAAATTCAGGGAGTATAGCTTAGGAAATCATTCATTTCTGCTGTTGGCATTGCTACATGCTTCAACTGTTTCTGGAAATCAGATCACAGCTTCCTAAAGCAATGAGGTTGACTCTTTGCACAGAGCCTGCTTTTCAGAGAGCCAAACTGCTGTCACAACCCAATCTTTGATGAGAATTGCCAAGTGCGGACCTAACAATTTCTTTGCAACCAGTTTGCCCAAGCTCTCTCCCTCTCTCTCTCTCTCTCTCTCTCTCTCTCTCTCTCTCTCTCTCTCTCTCTCTCTCTCTCTCTCTCTCTCTCTTTGTGTGCATGTGTGTGTAAAAGAGAAAGAGAGAGAGAAAGAATGCACCAAGGTATATGATTTTTAATTACTTCCTAAAGCATACAGACATTGTAGCTCATCATTTGTGCAATATATGATCAAAAAAGAGTTTATCTCAGCATGATTTTGAACTCTGAAATAACACTTTCAGAAAATATTATATTTTTTAGCCTAAGCTGCCCTACAAGAACAGTTATTTACCTTTAGAGGAAAGTGTTGTGCAGTGTTTCTCGAGTTTGATAACTTTTTAAGTATTAGGGAATTCTGGCAGTTGAAGTCCAGATATCGTAAAGTCAAAATATTGAAAATCACTGAGATAATTCTGATGAGGGAGTCTGCTCTCTAGTGTACTACGTAACAAGAAGCCTCTTCTACACTGTTATCAGTGTCCCAGGAACATGAACAGTCTAATGTTACCTGTTTTCATTATATGCTGCATAATCCTGCTTTTGCTCCAGCCTATTTTTTGTCCAGAAATTTGAGTAACTTTCCCTGCCCTCTCCACACTGTTTACATTCAGCCACACTCTGTCCCCTGACCTTCCTACCCGCTTGTGGCTGGGCAGTGGGCCAGGGGCTTTTCTAACACATAAAAGTGGGATTTATGGGATAATGTTTTGATTCCAGCAAAAAACACATATAAGATTGTAGTTGAGACCAACAACATTTGAATTTTGTGGCAGGCAGAAGATGACAACATCCAACTGTTGCTGTTTCTCATGCCAGAACCTCCTCTGATGCTTTTAAGTTTTTGCATTTTTCCTTGTCCAACTGAAGTCTGATAGGCTGAATGAAATTGCTTGCAACACCCTCCCACGCATTTCTGGTCATACAAGTTGAATCTGTTGCCCTGTTAATGTCAACCCTGGGATTCTCCCTGATGCTTACTACAAGGCTCCACTTGAGCCTTGGCTTGTAAACTTGATTGTTGATAATTGAATTTTACTCTAGAAGGAGGCTTTCAGTCATGTTCCTCCTATCTTTTTGGTCCCTTCCAAAGCCTACATATACACATTACATATAAAAGTGAAGCAAATTACTACTAAATCCAATCCTGTGCTGTGCTTTGGCTCATAAAATCTCATAAAAACAAAAAGGGAATAGAAGGCAATGTTCTGGGGTTCTCGGTTGAAAAAAATTGTTGGCAGCGATAGCTCCTTAACCATGTTGTCCAAAACATAAATATATCAACAACAGGGCTTGAAGGGAGAAATTGCAAAGCAACATGCTTTTCATCCAAGCTCCAGTTATGATATATAAGTGCTGGTGAAGTAGAGGCATGATCTAGAACAGGAGGGAGTATGCGGACTAGGAATTAAAGTCCACATTCTGGGAATGTGCTGCTCTAAATGATTGGTCTCCTCTTCAGCAGTCTTCCTTAACCTAAGCCCCTCCAGATACAGTGGGACTGTACCAGTAATGGGTTCTAAAACCCACTGCTACCATTTTATTTTATTTTATTTTATTTTATTTTATTTCATTTCATTTCATTTCATTTCATTTTATTTATTCGATTTTTCTGCCGCCCTTCTCCTTAGACTCAGGGCAGCTTACAACATGTTAGCAATAGCACTTTTTAACAGAGCCAGCATATTGCCCCCACAATCCAGGTCCTCATTTTATCCACCTCAGAAGGATGGAAGGCTGAGTCACCCTTGAGCCGGTGGTGAGATTTGAACCACTGACCTACAGATCTACAGTCAGCTTCAGTGGCCTGCAATACAGCACTCTACCTGCTGCGCCACCCCGGCTCATTTGCTGCGCCACCCCGGCTCAGTTTGCGCATGTATGTCCTGGTTGGGTGGGCGGAGCCTCCTGCCACTGTTACTGGTTTGCAGAACCGGGCCAAACAGGAGCAACACCCCCACTAGTCCACCTCTTAGAAATCCCTTCTAAAAGTTGCAGGCCTAACATAACTTCAGGATGGCAGGTTGAAGAAGCTTGCTTTATAGCATAAAAGTTATAAGTTTCCTCCCTTCTTTCAAGAAAATGGAACATCCACCATATAGACCTTCAGAGATCTTCAGGAAATGCAGAGCTCTTAATTGTGTTTTTCCCAAACCGAGGTGTCTGCAGAATCAAAGCCATTCATCAAAATAACAAAGATGTAATTGAGCTGTTGTGATCTACCCTTTTCATATGGGCATAGAACATCACAATACATGTACAAAATGATGCCTCTGTAAAAGGTCTCTTTTCTTACACAAGGGATATGGTAAGAATAGATATTTTAGCAGAGAGTCTATTGTTTAGAGGAAATGATTTGAGAGCTGGCATTAGTTGTCTCAGAGGCCTACAGTAAATGTATTATGTAGTCCGAAACGCCTTCTGCCGCACAAATCCCAGCATCCAGTGAGGTCCCACAGAGTTGGTCTCCTTAGGGTCCCGTCGATCAAACAATGCTGGCTGGCGGGACCTAGGGAAAGAGCCTTCTCTGTGGGGGGCTCGACCCTCTGGAATCATCTCCCCCCAGAGATTTGCACCGGCCCCACCCTCCTTGCCTTCCAAAAGAGTTTAAAAACTCATCTTTGCCGCCAGGCCTGGGGTTTTTAGATCTTCCCCCCTGACCAATGAAGGTTTTTAGTATGATTTCTCAAATGAATTGTAATGATAGTTTTTAAATCAGAATTTTTAAAGATTGTTTTAATGTATTATTAATTGGATTGTTTATTACTGTTTTCTGTTTTTTGTATATGCTGTGAGCCGCCCCGAGTCCTTAGAGAAGGGCGGCATACAAATCCAATTAAATCTTACATCTATTGTCAACTGTGAAGCTGTTTTTAGGAAAGGGCTATGAATTTAACCCAGGGGTGTCAAACCCGTGTCGTCACGGCGGCGTTCCCATTTTGTTTTATTTTCTCTGGAACAAATGATAGCAATCTTCAGATACTTGAGGGACTGTCACAGAGAGGAGGGGGGGGGGGTCACACTATTTTCAAGGACACCAGAGGGACAGACTAGGAGGAATGGATGGAAGCTGACTAAGGAGAGATTCAACCTGGAAATAAGGAAGAACTTTCTGACGGTGAGAGCGATCAACCAGTGGAACGGCTTGCCAATGGAGGTTGTAAATGCCCCAACCCTCAACACATTAATCTGACTGGGGTGGTGCAGGGTCTCCTGACCATGCAGGAAGTTAGACTAGATGACCTACAAGGTCCCTTCAAACTCTAATAATAAATAAAAATAAAATAAAAATTAAGGCTTGGTAAAATTTCCTTCTGAATTGAAAATAAAAACTTTTACCCAGTGGCATGGAAATGCTAATGCTACTGGAACAGGCAGGATTCCAGGAAATGTTGACACAATCTGTTCAAGTGACAGACATATTTCTTGGATGTCCACTTTCCCTACTTAGGTAATTACCTAACAGTTTGATTGGTTGTCGACAGGTGCTATTCAACAGCAAGTTTGCACATTTGGTGATCAAGTACTAGATGCCAGTCAACTGACATATTTTGGTTATGCACGCATTTGCAATAATGAGAACAGGCAAATGAGCGCTGGTAGCTTAGTTGTTTGTTTTTTGTGCTCTACCCAGATATCTGTGGGGTAATCATGCAAACAGACTAAAGCTCATTTCAATGTGATTGCCATGCAAGCTGACTCAATAAAAGAAGCTTTTCATTTATACATTTAAGAATTACATTTGGCTAATGAGCGTTCTTCTCAAAGACTTCTTATTTGAAAATAATATAAAACCAGCAACGTCTGTTTTAAACAACATGCCTTAACAAACCGGTGATAGCTGCAGCATCAAAAACTTGCCAGAATTGAAAATATAAGTTTTAGAACAATTTATTCAAATCTTTAATTTCCTTGATCCTCCATTTTTAATTTCCCTGCTTTCTGGCAGAATAAATATCCAGGTTACTTAAAAGCAAAATATATAACAGAGTTGGAAGGGACCTTGGAGGTAATTCAGATCCAATTAACAGTGTTAGAAGAGACCTTGCAGGCCATCTAGTCCAACCCCCTGCTCAAGCTGGAAACCCTTACATCTGCCTCTATCTAGGATTGAACTCACAACCTCCTGATTGTGAGGCAAGAGCTCCTCCTCTAGACCACAACAGTTGGTTGTAGATCTTGTAGTCCAACCCCCTCACAACTAATAGACCCTATGCCCATGGTGGTGAACCTATGACACTTGTACCACAGGTGCAGTGATGGGCTCCTACGGGTACGGTCAGGTACACAGTATTGGTAGCAAAATTTTGGTCAGGTACACAGTACCGGTAGCAAATTTTTTCTTTTTTTCCCCCTTCTGGGCTCTGGGTACATTTTTCCTATCCCAGTAAATGAGGTTGAATGTGTATAATTTTAGAAGAGCTGTGCCTGCATGTGTGTACATATACTTTATATAGTAATCAGGGGTGGGCTACTGCCCGGATGGGGGGGGCACGATGGGGTAGCGAAAATGGAGCTCCACCCCAGAAAGATGTTGAAACAAAATGCATAAGCCACGCCCACAGTGTGGTAGTGAAAAATATGGTAGCCCATTACTGCACAGGTGGCACACAGAGCTATATCTACTGATACATACACAAGCCATTGTCCTAGCTCAGCTCCAGCATAAATCTGCATGCTGGCTAGTTGATTTTTGGCTTGTGCAAAGGCTGTGTGTATGGGGGGGTCATTTTAGGCTTCTAGAGCAGTGTTTCCCAACCTTGGCAACTTGAAGATATTTGGACTTCAACTCCCAGAATTCCCCAGCCAGCATTCTGGGAGTTGAAGTCCAAATATCTTCAAGTTGCCAAGGTTGGGAAACACTGTTCTAGAGGGTCTCCGGGAGGCCTTCCCCAGGCTTCAAGAAGGCTTACAGAGCCCACTGAAAGTTGGAAAGAGTGGAGCAGGGGTATGCAAGGGGGTTGGGGCAGTTGAAGGGGTCAAACATGCATGTATAGGGGACAGGGAGCATGGGGCATTGAACTATGGGTTTGGGCATGTGCATGCGCACCATAGCACATGGGTACATGCTTCTGGCACCCGAGGAAAAAAGGTTCGCCATCACTACCCTATTCCATTTCAGACAAATGGTCCTCTTCTTAGAAACCTCAAGTGATAGAGCATCCACAACTTCTGACGACAAGCTGCTTCATTGGCTAATTGTTCTCTTAGGAAATTTCTCCTTAATTCTAGGTTGCTTCTCTCCGTGATTAGTTTTCATCCATTTTGCCTTGGAAGATATTCAGTCTTGAATTAGTTTGAATCTGTCCTGGTAACCTTTTATTTTTCCCCAAGCTGCAAATATTAAGTTACATTCAACCGACTTATCGTTGAACACAAGCAAAGTTGTGCGATTTGTATGTGTGAGTTATTGTTGGAAAAATAACAGTCCTAAAAGATATAATTGTATTCTTACTACACTCAAAGTATAGGCTTGTATTATCTCAGTGGAACTCAAAACCTGTTTTGGTCTACATTCCAACAGTGGGAGTGGTCAGAGCCAAAAGCAGGTAGAAGTTATATTTTTGACTCTTATTCTTGTCCAGGATTTAGAACAGGTGACATGCGATTGTGCACCAGGCTCTTTAACATAATAATAATAATAATAATAATAATAATAATAATAATAATCACCGACTGGTGATAAATACAAAATCCAGCATAGAGATCTCGTTTGCTGTGTTGCACTGACATAATAATAATAATAATAATAATAATAATAATAATAATAATAACAACAACAACAACAACAACACAACAACAACTACAACAACAGAGTTGGAAGGGACCTTGGAAGTCTTCTAGTTCAACATCTGCTTAAAAACCTCCAGTGCTAGGGCATTCACAACTTCTGGAGGAAAGCTTTTCCACTGATTAACTGTTCTGACTGTCAGGAAATTTCTCCTTAGTTCTAAGTTACTTCTCTCCTTGTTTAGTTTCCACCCATTGCTTCTTGTTCTACCCTCAGGCGCCTTGGAGAATAAGTTGACTCCTTTGTGATAACCCATGAGATATTGGAAGACTGCTGTCATGTCTTCCCTGGTCCTTCTTTTCATTAAACTAGTCCTGCCCAGTTCCTGCAACCATTTCAGCCTCCAATCCCCAAATCATCTTTGTCGCTCTTCTCTGCACTTTTTCTAGAGTCTCAATATCCTTTTTGCATTGTGGCAACCAAACCCGAATGCAGTAGTCCAAGTGTGGCCTTACCAAGGCCTTATAAAGTGCTATTAGCACTTCACAGGATCTTAATTCTATCCCTCTCTTAATGCAGCCTAGAACTTTGTTGACTTTTTTGGCAGCTGCTGCACACTGCTGACTCATATTTAAATGGTTGCCAACTAGCACTTGAAGATCCCTCTCACAGTTACTACTGTTGAGCAATGTACCACATGGACTGTACCTGTGTGTTTTGTTTTAATACCCAAACTGAGGAGAAAGAATGAGAATCGTATTACCACAAGAAAAAGGCTGAGGTAGTCTCCTTCAGAGGTGGGTTCCTACCACTTTTGGACCAGTTCTATAGAACCAGTACTAACTTAGCAGACTGGGTCGTTGGAATCGGCTGTGACCCAGACCCCCAACCCGGTTCTTTTGTCATTACCATAGGCCCCGCCATAGACACAGCCATAGGCACCGCCATCTTGTTTTTTGCTTTTGAGCATGCACAAAAGCTTTTAAAAGTACTGCACACGAGTAACACACATGGCGTGGAACAGCCACCTGCGCATCGCGTCCATGAGCAAACGGCAGTAGAAGAAACTGGAACCCACCCCAGTGTGCTTATATTTATGTCATTAAGAAATCTCAACCAATCACTTATTATTATTATTATTTATTAGATTTGTATGCCGCCCCTCTCCGTAGACTCGGGGCGGCTCACAACAGTAACAAAGACAATGTAAGAACAAATCTAATAATTTAAAAAACACTAAAACCCCCATTATTAAAAGCAAATATACACACAAACATACCATGTATAAACTGTATAGGCCTGGGGGAGATGTCTCAGTTCCCCCATGCCTGACGGCAGAGATGGGTCTTAAGAATTTTACAAAAGGCAAGGAGGGTGGGAACAGTACCAGTCTCCGGGGGGAGCTGGTTCCAGAGGGTCGGGGCCGCCACAGGGAAGGCTCTTCCCCTGGGTCCCGCCAAATGACAGGACCCGGAGAAGGCCAACTCTGTGGGACCTAACCGGTTGCTGGGATTCGTGCTTCTTTCACCCTCACATGAAGAAAATTGCCAATGTTCTCTGCACAGGAGGATGCATGTCCTACTTTACAGAAGAAAAGCTTCTATTCAAAAGGCAGGCAAAGCACAATTTCTATTTTAAGGTATCCTCTGTCTAAAGAGTTGTCCAGTGTCAGTCCAGTTTAAAAACAAACAATTATATAAAGGGAAGAAAAGTGCTTCTCATCAACAGTAGCCAGGCTGCTACGCAGATCAATCTTTGAGTGTTTGATTTTTTTTCTTGGTAACATAGATTACCACTGTAGAATTTGCATCTGTGCATGTAGATTAGTACATGGCCACTCTAGCCAAATCCCACATTCCATTTGGAATATAAGGATCATGTTAGAAGCTTTTCCAAGATCATAGTAAGGCTATTTTTTTCAAAGCACTTATAAACATTAGTATTTTATCATAGGCTTGCTAACAAAAGGGGACACGTTTTAATGTAAATAATATATGATGTGCCAATGATGCTTCTTCATTATTTTTCTATCTTCTTTCTTTTCACTTATTCATAGTTAATTTAGCACACTCTCATAAGCAGCAAATGTGTTTTCTCTACCTGAAATTCTCCATACTAAGCACGTTCCACACTGCATAGAGAGACTCACAGATAGGTAGCAGACATCTGGCAACTCACCAGAAGCTGTAAACAGTGTAGCTAAAGATTTCAGGGATAGTTCCATGCGATTAATGAAAAACAGCATTCAGATAGGTATCTGTTTATAAGTCTTTGTATTTAGCTCTATGGAGTGAAAAGCCATTAGTACTATGGGAATAAAGCTAAAGCCTTCCTTGAATCAAGTATGACTCTTGGTGACTGCAAGATCATTGCGCAATTTTCTTGGGAACAGTATGAATAGTTTTCTACTATTAGCTTTTTTCTTTTAGGATTTGCTTTTGATTTCCCTATGTAGCCTGTAATCCTGAAGTTTTCTCGTAGTCTCCCATCCGTGAATGTAAGGATTCCCCGCCCCACTGCCCCAATGACTAAACCAGTAGGTGCTGCCCCCTGCTGTGATAAGTATGGGTAAATTTTGCAGAGATTTAATGATATGGATCTTTGTGCCACAATGAATGCTATTAATCTCAAAATGTCGTTAGTTGTGCCTGGAAGACCATAGAATCCTTACAGATAATTTCCAAGTTACATGATGGAAAAAGGATACAGTATTTAGATATGTTTTCATTGTGCGAATTAGTATAACAAATATGGATCGATCTAATGCCTGTTTTTTAGATACAATTAAGATACAATTAACTCTGGGGATTCCCCTTCCCCCATTTCATTCTACTCTTCATCTGCTCCTTCTTCTAACCCACTTTTCAAAGAGATGCTGTGGAACAGCCTGCTCAGCATGGTTCCTGAAAGATAACAGTGCAGGTTTTAGTTTTTTTGAAGGAAAAGGGTGTTTGGTGTCTGGAAAAATGGAGGAGCATGATCAGACTTCATACGATACAGAGAACAGGTTGTTTTCACAAGGGTTTTAAGTGGCTGGTTTGCAGCACAAACTCATAAATTGCTATTGGAGTGAACCTTTAATTTAAGAAGAACGGAGAGTGCTTGCAGTGCAGTGTGCATGACAAATATATATATATCTATATGCGCAAATCTGCTTTTCCTTACCAAGCAGCATTGAATACAAGGAGTTAACATGCTTTGGCAGCATAGATGGTAGTTAATGATTGATAGCAAAGATGCCCTGGGTGAGTTTTGAAGGAGAGGTTATTCCAGCAACAGATATTGTACAGTACATAAGAACGAGCCGTGTTTGGCTAGCTGTTCCAGGATTGGAATTCAGAGAAGAAGGTGAGCAAATGTATGGGTAAATGGCAATTGTCAGCAATATTACTCACAACCAAATACCGATTCCCAACTTGTTACCCTTCAGAAGTGCTGGAATCAATTCCCAAGACAAGACAGAGGCTGGCTGGAGGAATTGGGATTGATGGCCAACACATCTGGAAAGCACCAAAGTTGAGTAGTGGAGAGCAATGTTTGTTATCAAGGCAGAAGGAAGTGTGAAATCGTAAATGTCATATTTATGATAATAGCATTATATTTGATGCCCACCTACCTGAATATAGATTGGAAGAAGAGCTAGGTCAGGGGTATCAAATTTGTATTGCAGCAGCGGCATCATGTGATGTAGTGGGACTTTTCTCCCCTTTGCTAAATCAGGTGTGGGCCTGGCCAGTGCATGATGCATCTGGTCCACGGGCTGTGAGTTTGACAGCCCTGATTTAGGTAGTTCCTATGGGCAAGGAACGTCTTTGAGAGCCCTGGAGTTTGAACCATGTGTTTAAACACAGAAACATTGCTGTGGCTTCTTTTAGCTATGTATGAGGATCAGTGACCACCCATGCACAGCTGCCTTTCATGGTCTATTTGGCACACTTGTAAGAGGAAAGAACTCTAAATTCTTTTGTGGGCTGATCTATAAATCTGAAAAGATAATAGCCATGGCTTTAAAAATGCTGTTGTGAAGCTTCACTTTCTGCTCCAGTGTCAGTTGTGGTAAAGGATCGCCTTTACCTCTCAGTATAACTCATTGCACTCTTCAATAATAATAATAACTGATCTATCCAGGGCTACTTAAAAAGTCACATACATCCACAAGCTGCTCTATTGCCAGTTGACTTCCATTCAAGGTGCTGGTTGCTATCAATAAAGCTTTTATGACATAGGGACTGAGTACTTGACAGATCATTCTGCACAGAGCAATAGCACTTAGATTTATATACCGCTTCATAGTGCTTTAAAGCATTTTCTAAGTGGTCTACACATTCAGTATATTGTCCCCAACAATCTAGGTCCTTGGAAGGATGGAAGGCTGAGTCAACCTTTAGCCAGTCAGGATTGAACTGCAGAGTTTGCCTACAACACTACATTCTAACCACTGTGCCACCATGTCCCTATCCTCTGTGATTGAACAGAGTCAGTATGCTTTGATTCTCATCCATTAAAATGTCATCTGTTGGGACCCAGGAAGGAGATCTTCATTGTTGCAGGTGTCTACTATCCAGCACAGAGGAACATCCTCACAGAGATTTACATGGCTCTCAACCTGAGCATGTTTAAACAGTCTTTGAAAATCCAGATTGATCCCTGGGACTTTGATTAGGGCTGTTCATTTGCATTTTATATGATTTTACATACATATCATGCTGATAAGTGTTTTTAATCTCTTCTGAGCATGGAGCATTTTTGCTTTTAACATTGTGTCTTGCTTTCTAAAATATTGTATGCTACCCAGAGTCTTTATGGAATTGGGCAGCCTTAAATCTGACAAATAAAATAAATTTAATTCCCAACAAGCCACTTGTATGAATTTACTCTTAGCTTGTCTTGCTAGTCCCACATGGTGTTTAGCATTTGCACCACATGGTGTTTACATTGTTCACTAATACTTTGGCCAGCAGAAAGCTCTGGGTACGAAATTATTTAACACCAGCTAAATTCTCCACACATTTTGGACAAATTTGCTTAGAAGACATTATGGTCTGATTTCTTCTCCCTGATTATTCTAAATATGACAGATCAGTTAAATAATTAAATGAGATAAAATCAGTGGTTTGTTCAAGTTATGCTATGAAAATTGTTTCTTTTTTCCAAAAACCATATGGAGAACAGAAGTGGATATTGATATTGTCTGTCTGTCTAGCTGTCTACCTAGATCTATTATCTTTCTTTCTTCCCCCTTTCTCCTTCCCTCCCTCCTTCTTTTCCTCCTTACTCTATCTTAGCAAATGACTGGGATGGAATTGAAGCGTATGGCAAGAAATGCATATTTTCTACTGCATAAGTTGTAATTCTATTTTTCTTCTGCAAATTCAAAGATAAAAAGATCTTGACATTTCTGGTATCCTAATTTTCATCCAAATGTTCTAGTCCTTGGAAGTTACCTGACAACTGTAAGGGTAAAGTTTGCAGAATATGAGAAAAAGAGGATATCTATTTTTGTTCCAAGTCCTTATATTTAATTTACAATATTTAATTGTAAATTAAATTAAATTAATTGTGCATATTTAATTTACACAATTCAATCCACAAAATTTAATCATATACCGGATTTAATAAAAAATAAAAATCCATATTATACTTAATTGAGATTGTTGATGATGAATTAGTGGAACAAATAGCCTCCAGAAGTTGTAAATGCTCCAACACTGGAAGTTTTTAAGAAGATGTTGGATAACCAATAACCAAAACCCAATAACTTATTGAACCCAAACCAGCATGGCTTTACTGAAGGCAAATCATGTCAAACTAATCTCATTGATTTCTTTGACTATGTCACAAAGGTGTTGGATGAAGGTGGTGCCATGGATATTACCTATGTGGATTTCAGCAGAACCTTTGATACGGTTCCACATAAAGAGCTAATAGATAAATTAGTGAAGATTGGACTTTATCCCTGGATAGTTCAGTGGATTTGCAGCTGGCTGAAGCATAGATATCAGAGGGTTGTTGTTAATGGTGAGTTTAAGGGCAGACTAGATGGACCAGGAGGTCTTTTTCTGCCGTCAGTCTTCTATGTTTCTATGTTTCTAACCATTTGTCTGAAGTAGTGTAGGGTTTCCTGCCTAAGCAGGAGGTTGGATTAGAAGACCTGCAAGGTCCCTTCCAACTCTGTTGTTGTTGCTGCTGCTGTTGTTGCTGTTGTTAATGTTATATTATCAAGGGTTTGGAAACATCTCTTGAGAAATTCAAATGGACCCCTTATTGCTTTTATGAAATTAGTGATAACATATTTAGTTAGGTCCAGAGCTGTTATATACAGATATCTGTTGCTGTTTTAACTATTATTGTTTTAATCATTGTTTTTTTTCAACTACATTTTAATGTTTTTATCTTATTTTGAATTCATGTAAAGTGACTAGTTGATTACTCAGTCTGTCCTTAGTAAAGGACCCTTTGTCCTGGCATTCTTCCTTATTTCTAGGGCATCACAAGCTGTTTCCATAGGTTACTCAACTAATGTTTCAATTAAAGAAAAGAGCCTGGATTTTACAGCCAATCAGCACAAATTGGTAGCTGGAGGGTTGTGTGGATAGATAGCTAGATCTCTGGGATGCAATATTTTCTTCAATAGTAATATGAGTCATATTTACATTAACATAACTATTTATAAGCATGAAATATATCAGTCAACAAAATCAAATGCTACACAAATCAGTATTCTCTTTTGATCTCTTCTTTGGCAATGGTTTTTCTTTTGAGGGGGGACTTGTGTGAAAGCAGCTATTCTGTATTAGATTGGAGGTAAGATTGTTTATTTACCCAGACTTCCATGAAGAATGTGTTTATTAAATTATGGTAGACTTACTGATTAAAATTGCCCCCATTTTTTTTATGCATTTGCTCAAATCTCTTTTGGATATTGCTTTTCTCTGTTAATTGTCCATGTTTTTAGGTAGTATCTTTCTGAACAACTTATAAACAGCAAACGTCTGCTCACAAAGTGCAAGAAAGTGGTTCAGGGCAAACTTCTCAAATCTGTAGGCTGGAGAACAGCAGTTTTCTCTAAGAGAATTATCAATAACAGTGCAGGTATAAAGTCCCTTATGAACAAAAGTTATCTTCCACCCATCAAAGGAAAGCTTCTCCAGAAGTCAATGGTTCTTCCAAAGATACCCTGACTAAATCAGCCACAATTCTGCACTATGTTCCCTTCAGACGGTCAATTCCATCACCCCCTCTTAAAGAAGGTTTCCTTTGTAGCTCTCCCAACTCAAATCTAGCTTACATTTCTACAAGGGGTAGGTTCTAACTTACTTTGCTGCTGGTTTACTTCCTCCCCCCCTGCGTGGCTACGACTTGTCGGCGACCTTTGCGCATTTGCAGTGGCAAAAAATTAAAAAATTTCCCCCAAACCCAAAATGAAATGGCAATGCATGTGCAGTGCTGGAAACTTATGTGCACAAGACACCCCCTCCTTTAAAAAAAAATTAAAAATTCAAAAGAAATCCCAAAAAAGATGGTGGCACCCATGGACTGGGACCAACTAAACTGGTTCTGTGACATCATCATGATGTCACCAGAGGATTGCTACCAGTTTGGGGAAATCTGTCCGAACCTACCTCTGGTTTCTACAGACAGTTAGGTGATAGCAATAGCTACCAGCTATTGTTTAACAATAGCACTTAGACCTCTATACTACTTCACAATGATTTACAGGCCTCTTTAAGCAATTTACAGTGTCAGCAATCTAAATCCCTGCTTTACTGACACCCGAGAGATGGAAGTGTGAGTCAACCTTGAGTCGGTGAGACTCAAAACCTAGCACAGAATTAGCCTGCAATACTGCATTTTAACGACTATGCCATCCATGGCTCTTAAATTTTGGGATGATCTTTCCTGGATCCTGCTGTTTAGATCTCTCTTTCTATTTCCAAAAGAACAAGCAAGGTATGTAGCATTATTCCAGGACATTGTGGAAAATTAAAGCCCACTGACACTGCACCACTCATTGAAAAGGTACAGATATCAGGAATTCCCATAAAATAGAACTTATTGGATTGGAGAGTCAGCAAGACATGTAGGCTGTAGAAGTATCCATTTGTGAAATCCAGATTTAAAAGAAAAGTTTACTCTTTCCTAATTCTTTCTCTCATCTTCCTGCCCCCCCACACACATCTGTCCTGGGTATAAAAATGAAAACTGCATGAAGGAATGTATCTAATCAGGGAGTTCAGGAAGAGGCCACTGTAGTGGGTGAGTAAACAGTGATTTTCTACCTCCCTTTTCTGATGATTTTGTAATCCATAAGCAGTGCAGGAATGTAGCTGATATTTCAGAGTCTGATTTAACGCACATTGTTCTTAACTATCCTACTGATGTTCTCATGATCTTGCAACTGACTTAATCTTAGTAAGTAGCCTGTGGAATGCATGAACTGAAAATTTAGAAAAGGAAAAACATTTCACCGTATGACTTGAACCTCCTTCTTTTCTGTTCATGGCAGCAATGCGGGACAGGTTTCCTCTGCTGCAATAGACAACTAAAGTTTGGTATTATTTGTACCGGAAAACTGAAAAGAGAGAAGAATTTATGGTGCAATACTTAAATGATTTTGGTTTTGCTTATGAAAAAAAATAAAATGTCCTCTGTAAATGGGAAATTTTGGAGACCACCTAGAAGGCTAGAGACTTCCAAAGAAGGCTGAGTGGGTGGCCAGCCAACTTCAACCTTCTCAGCCTGTCTTTCAGAGACAAGTTCTTGTTGGTTTCAGACACCACATAGTGAAAATTTTGCAACCCAAACAGCAGCCTAATATGGAGACTGTGAGAAGCAAATCAAAACAGAATAAGAATCCTCTCCCAGCTCCCAGTATATTTTGACCCTGTCAAATTGAATGATTCACCACTGTTATGAATGGAGTAACTAATGTAATTTTCCCTATGAGGTAAGCTGCCAGTATCAGCCACATTTTCCAATTAGGCAGGGCATCCTTTTTGGATAATGAGAAAAAAAACAAATCTAAGATTTTATAGTCTATGGCAAAATTAGTACTAATTAGTACAAGCTGAATCCAAGGAAACTGCCAAATAACAGCTGTATAAACTTTGTGCAAGCAAACGATTGTCTGGACAAGCTCTATATTAACTTCTTGAAAGAGGCTGTGGAACAACATGGAACAGAATTGAAGATAAACTCTACTCTGAGTCAGAATCAATTACTGGTGAATTTATCAACCATCATTATAGAAGTGGTTTGCCCTTGCCGTTTTTTTTCTTTTCTTCCTTAGAAAAAAGTCTTGCTATATTTTTAGGATTTGCATCTCTTTTCCTATCCAAGTACTAATCAGAGTTGATACTATTTTACCTTTTCAATTCCCCAAAGTACAGGTATTGAGACAGAATGGGGCATTTCTCCTTTCCATTTTATTGCAGTCTATTTAAAAAAAATTCATTATAGGACTGCAGCTTCTTAAATGTAGCAATAATAGTCACAATAGCTTCTCTAAAGCCACATTCCCAATGATGATGAGCAAATTTTGTATAACACATTCCTTTCCAGAATGGTTATGGTATCAAAGAGAAGTTTCAAAGAGCACTTTCAGAACACAGAGGAAGAGGAGAGGAAAATAGTGCTGTTTACAGTTTGTATTCTTGAATTCAAGGAGGAGGGTATATAGCTGGCTGTAAGGGGAAATTTCTTTGGCTGATAGTGTTATTGAATTCAAGGAGGAGGGGATATAGCTGGCTGTAAGAGGAAATTTCATTGACTGATTGCGTTATTGAATTCAGGGAGGAGGGGACTAGATTGGGAAGTATAAAAGGGTCAGAAAAGCCATTTTAAACTGCACTTTCAGAACACAGAGGAAGAGGAGAGGAAAATAGTGCTGTTTACAGTTTGTATTCTTGAATTCAAGGAGGAGGGTATATAGCTGGCTGTAAGGGGAAATTTCTTTGGCTGATAGTGTTATTGAATTCAAGGAGGAGAGGATATAGCTGGCTGTAAGAGGAAATTTCATTGACTGATTGCGTTATTGAATTCAGGGAGGAGGGGACTAGATTGGGAAGTATAAAAGGGTCAGAAAAGCCATTTTAAACTGCACTTTCAGAACACAGAGGAAGAGGAGAGGAAAATAGTGGCCCGCGCGCCGCCAAAATCAGCAAAGTTTGGTAGCAATAGGGGTTCATTTTCTTGCTAAGTACCTGTATTTCAATACATTCTTAAGATGATTGGCTTGGTACAGTGTAACACTTGTTTGGCTGTTGTGTTCCGTAGTACCTTGTGGAACTTGGGGTACTGCCCTCTTTGCATTAGGACATCTAGGTTAGATGGCGAGATCTCTAGATTGCAGTCCTTAGTTTGTAGCTTGCAGGCAGAAGTGGAAAGATTGTCCCAGCCACGTGCTGTAATGCAGCCATGTGTGCAGCCTCCACTTCCACAGCGCCCCCCGAGGAGGAGGGCTGTTTGGACAACTGTTGGTTCAGGAAGATTACGTGCAGTTGAACAAAAACATAACAATTTTGGTCTCTCTGTATCCAACTCCTATAATGTTCTTGCGGATTTAAATAGTAAGGATGTTGTAGATATTAGCAAGGCCCCTCAGGCGGAGAATGAGGGGATGTTCAAAGGAGAAGTTGTTGTAAATGAGGAACATAGTGTCACCAAACCAAGTCCAGTTAGTAGAAATAAAGAGAGGACACATGTTCTTGTGGGTGACTCGATTGTCAGAGGTGTTGATTTGGGACAGAGGAAGGATGTGGTGAAGGTGATGAGGTGTCTTCCAGGAGCCACTGCCCACAGGGACAGGAGGCGGATTACAAACATTGTCAGGGCTGTGAGTAAAGGTAATAAAGTTGATGTGGTGGTGCATCTTGGCACAAACGATCTGTCCCAGAGAAATGTTAATGTAGTAAAAAGAGATTTTCAAAGTCTAAGTGTGGAGCTGGGTAAAATAACTGATTCAGTGACTTTCTCAGAGGTGTTACCAGTTTGTGGCCAGGAGGGTAAAACAAGTTGTATCAGAGAGTTTAATGTGTGGTTAAGGCAGTGGTGTAAAGCTGAAGGTTTTGGTTATGTAAGTCATGATGTCAGTAGATGGTCTAATAGGGAGTTGTTTAAGAGGGATGGTTTGCATCCATCATACAGAGGTACCCAGGTGCTCGGTGAGGAATTCAGAGCTTTTTTGGACAGGCATTTAAACTAGGTAAAGGGGACAGAGATGTACCAGATGTGGAGGATTTCTGTCCCCGACCAATGAGGATACATCAGTTTCTGGAAGCTTATGAAAAGGGAGCTGAAAATAAAATAGATGTAGTTGTTGATGATAAGGGGCAAACTAATAATGAAAATAATGTTCTTCGGATAATGTGCACGAATGCTCGAAGCTTGAGCAACAAGCTCTGTGAGTTAATGGCCATAATATCTAGAGATAATTTGGATCTGGTTGCCATAACTGAGACATGGTTTAAGGATTCCAATGAATGGGAAATATCCATACCAGGATATACACTGTATAGGAAGGATAGAATAGAGAGAAGGGGAGGTGGAGTAGCCATTTATGTTAAAGAAAGTCTAAAAACAATACTAATTCAAAATACATGTAAAGATCTGGAGACCCTCTGGATTTGCATGCAAAATAAAGACGGTTCTGTCATTAGAATTGGGGTGATCTATAGGCCTCCAGGGCAATCTGAGGAACATGACAACAAGATGGTGGATGAGATTACCCTAATGGCAGTAAAGGGAGATATTGTGGTTATGGGTGATTTCAACATGCCTGATGTTGACTGGAATATCCCCAGTGCCCTTACATGCAAAAGTAAGAATATAGTAGAGGCCTTTACAGGAGCAGCTATGGCACAGCTAGTTAAGACACCAACTAGAGGGGAGAATATTCTAGATTTAGTTTTTACAAATGGGAATCGGGTTTCAGAGGTCAAGGTGGGAGAAAATTTAGGTTGCAGCGACCATCTATGTTTGTGGTTTGATGTAAAAACTGATTGTGAGCAATCCTATACTGCAACCAAAGTATTGGATTTCAGAAAAACAAATTTTAATGCAATGGGGGAATATTTAAATAATGAATTAAAGGGGAGGGATAAAATGGCAGGAGCGAGCACCCAGTGGACTGTATTAAAAAAGGCCATCTTAAAAGCCACAAGACTTTATGTAAAGCAAGTAACTAAAGGTAAAAGGAAGAAGAAACCGCTATGGTTTAGCAATGATGTAAGGGCTATAGTCAATGAAAAAAAGGCTGCCTATAGGAGGTATAAAGAGTCTGGAAGTATAGCTGATAGAGAGGTGTATAAAATGAGACAGAAGGAGGCGAAACAGATAATATATGCTGCTAAAGCCTCAAAAGAGGAAGAAATAGCAAAATCTGTAAAGAAGGGGGATAAAACCTTCTTCAGATATATTAGTGATAGGAAGAAGAAAAACTGCAGCATCACAAAGCTTAGTACCGGGAATAATACATGCATTAATGGGAATAAGGAGATCGCTGACCATTTCAATAGCTACTTCTGTTCAGTTTTCTCAAAGGACACCTTACAAAATAATACTATAGAGGGATATAGCATTGCTTCCAGCTGTACGGATTCAGCTCCAGTGATCTTAGAAGCCGATGTCTTAGAAGAACTTGAAAGATTAAAGATAAATAAGGCAATGGGTCCAGATGGCATCCATCCCAGAGTTCTTAAAGAACTCAGATCTGTCATTGCTACCCCCCTGACTGATTTGTTTAACCAATCCCTGTTAACAGGAGATGTTCCTGAGGATTGGAGAATGGCCAGTGTTGTGCCTATCCACAAGAAGGGCAGTAGAGAAGAAGCTGGAAACTACAGGCCAGTTAGCTTGACATCAGTTGTAGTTAAAATGATGGAGACTCTACTCAAAAAGAGGATAAATCAGCATCTAAAAAACAATAACTTATTGGACCCAAATCAGCATGGCTTTACTGAAGGCAAATCGTGTCAGACTAATCTCATTGAGTTCTTTGACTATGTCACAAAGGTGTTGGATCAAGGTGGTGCCGTGGATATTGCCTATCTGGACTTCAGCAAAGCCTTTGATACGGTTCCACATAAAGAGCTGATAGATAAATTAGTGAAGATTGGACTTAATCCCTGAATAGTTCAGTGGATTTCAAGCTGGCTGAAGCATAGACATCAGAGAGTTATTGTTAATGGCGAGTATTCTGAGCAGAGACAGGTTACAAGCGGTGTGCCACAAGGGTCTGTTCTGGGTCCTATTCTTTTTAATATGTTTGTGAGTGACATAGGGGAAGGTTTGGTAGGGAAGGTTTGCCTATTTGCCGATGACTCTAAAGTGTGCAATAGGGTTGATATTCCTGGAGGGGTCTGTAATATGGTAAATGATTTAGCGTTACTAGATAAATGGTCAAAGCAATGGAAACTGCAGTTTAATGTTTCCAAATGTAAAATAATGCACTTGGGGAAAAGGAATCCTAAATCTGAGTATTGCATTGGCAGTTCTGTGTTAGCAAAAACTTCAGAAGAGAAGGATTTAGGGGTAGTGATTTCTGACAGTCTCAAAATGGGTGAGCAGTGTGGTCGGGCAGTAGGAAAGGCAAGTAGGATGCTTGGCTGCATAGCTAGAGGTATAACAAGCAGGAAGAGGGAGATTGTGATCCCCTTATATAGAGCGCTGGTGAGACCACATTTGGAGTACTGTGTTCAGTTCTGGAGACCTCACCTACAAAAAGATATTGACAAAATTGAACGGGTCCAAAGACGGGCTACAAGAATGGTGGAAGGTCTGAAGTATAAAACGTATCAGGAAAGACTTAATGAACTCAGTCTGTATAGTCTGGAAGACAGAAGGAAAAGGGGGGACATGATCGAAACATTTAAATATGTTAAAGGGTTAAATAGGGTTCAGGAGGGAAGTGTTTTTAACAGGAAAGTGAACACAAGAACAAGGGGACACAATCTGAAGTTAGTTGGGGGAAAGATCAAAGGCAACATGAGAAAGTATTATTTTACTGAAAGAGTAGTAGATCCTTGGAACAAACTTCCAGCAGACGTGGTTGGTAAATCCACAGTAACCGAATTTAAACATGCCTGGGATAAACATATATCCATTGTAAGATAAAATACAGGAAATAGTAAAAGGGCAGACTAGATGGACCATGGGGTCTTTTTCTGCCGTCAGTCTTCTATGTTTCTATGTTTCTAAGTTGTTGCACTTCAACTTTACAAATGAATATTGAAGCAATTTTCCACTATGAATTTGGGGACAATTGGTTTATGAAGAAAATGATAGTATAACAAAGATCCTCTCATCAGACCAGTGTCCAATGCTATTATGGAACCCTGATCTCCATCATGCTGCATTGGTAGCATGTATTATCATTCCATATTAATAGATTTCTTTTTTATTTTATCTAGAAAATAAATATTTTAAGCCAACAGATATTTTGAATTCAGTTTATAAAACAAACATCTTTCTACATAACTGATAATATCATATACCTAAGATAGAGAACTAGCTACCTCCCAGATACAGTACATTAGACTACAACTTCCACAATCTTTTGCCACTGGTCTGCTAATGTTAAATTTAAATCCAAAAGAACACTGTCATGTCTACTCCTGCCTTGTAACAATCATCTTCTCCTCCCAAAGGTGCTTTTTCAAGAGGCAAATGGACTTTCTTGTTACTCTTTAAAGATAAAGGTTTCTGCAGGATTTATTATCCAGACAGATACTTGGATAGACATATAGACAAGTTGAACTGCTTTCAAGGAAAGGGCTTTAATTAAGGTAGAAATTTAGAAGAAAGAACATTCACCTGTTGATTGGTCAGTTTGAAATAACATAATTCTACATAATTTCTACAAACTCAAAGCATCTAGGATCATAGCATTCTAAATATAGCCATAGAGCAGAAAAACTAAGATTTTAAAATAGTCTTGTTTGTTTGCAATGTGGATTGTAAAAGCAACTTTGAATAGTCCTTATTAGATTGAAATAATCTGTTATTCCTTCTAAATCTAATAACACCAAGAATGCTAAAAAATAAACTTGGAACCCTCTTATCTGCAAAGCTTGTTCTGTTTCCCTGACCTAAAAATTTCCATGACATGTTATCTGTTTTAAGTATCTATTTTAAAACAAATGCTTAAAACTATGATAGGATAGGATAGTTTAGCAGAACAAGTTTGTGGTAGAGGTTAAGAAATCAGATTAGAAACTGTGAGACAGTGAGTTCTAGTTCTGCCTTAGGCACAAAGCCAGCTGGGTGACCTTGGGTTGGCAATTCTCTCTAAGCCCTAGGAGCCACTTTCAAAAAACATTGCCAAGAACATTTTTTGGGACTTGTCCAGACAGACATTAATTATCATATGCAATTGGAGAAAGAAAGTTTAGAAGAGATGAGAGATAAACTTAGAAGAAGAAACATAACATAATATTTTTAAAGGAACAATTGTTTCATTCAAATTCAGATTTTACCATGAAACCATTATACTAGAGATGTGTTCTTACTGGTTTGGACTAGATCTATAGAACTGGTAATAACTTGCTGGCCTAGGTCAGAACCGACAGTGACTCAAGTTTGCTACATCCTTGAACCGGTTCTCTTGGCTGCGCCTATCACATGTGCAGGTTTTTTTTTAAAGTACTATGCACACATGCATCACATCCCTGAGCAGCCGCAAAACAACCTGAAACCCATCCTTACATTATATCCAGACACATTTTTGTCAATTGGATATACTGTACAGTCTTAGAAAATGCAGACATTGCTTAAATCAATGATGGCAAACCTATGACATGGGTGCCACAGGTGGCATGTGGAGCCATATCTGCTGGTACGTGAGCGATTGCCCTAGCTCATCTCCAATGTGCATGTGTGTGCTGGCCAGCTGATCTTTGGCTCACACAGAGTCTCTGGGAGAGCATTTTTGGCTTCCAGAGAGCCTCCAGGGAGATGCGGGAGGGCATTTTATACATTCCTTCAGTTCCAGGCAAGCCTTTGGAGCCTGGAGAGGACAAAATACAAGCCTACTGGGCCCACCTGAAGTTGGGAAACAGGCCATTTGCAACCTCCAGAGAGCCTCCGGAAAACGGGGGAAGATGTTTTCGCTCTCCCCAGGCATTGAATTATGGGTGTGGGCACTTGTACATGGACAACAGCATGTGTGCAAGCTCTTTTTGGCACCCGAGGAAAAAAAAGGTTCACCATCACTGGCTTAGATCCTTCTTATTTGCAATTTGTAGTTTACTTGAATATAATAATTAAATTAATAAAAATTGGCCAATATTGAGGCTGAAACCAAGCTTGGTACAAAGAGCACAAACTACAACATTTTTTTAAAAGGTCAGGCTCAACTAAAACAAACAGACAGATGGCAACCCTTCAGAAATACGCCAGGCTAAGCAACCTGGTAATGGATTAAAATAATTACTCTCTTCCTTCTTCCTGTTTCATTCCTTGATTTTTCTAATAGTGGACGTGAGCCAAAGCTGCCCACATAATAAAAACAGTAATATGCGAAGGTCCTGTACCTTTCTTTCACAAGGAAGAAATAAATTTGTGGGAAGGTGTTTGGTTTGCTTAGAGAGATTTCTTTCTTTTTTTCTTTGAAGAATTGCAGCAATATTCCGAGGAAGAAGCAGACTGGAATTGTGTATCATATTCTTACCTTCTTGTTTCATATCACAAAGAAATAGTGAACCTGCTGCATTGTGGATTAAAACTACTTTGTTACAATTTTTGTTGCGGTATAATTGTTATTGTGTCAAATTTCCCCACATTCCATTTCCAGGAGGGGTCATTCCATTAAAACCAACCAAAGTAAAATGACACTGTAGAACCATAGAATCAGAGGTGGGTTTTTCCAGCATGGAAAAAGGGGGATAGAATGGTACATGAGAGCTAATTTGCATACTGGTATATAGTTGATTTTGGCAGTTGGGAGAATTCTATTCATTCGTTTGCTGACTGTTGGTGAATCTGCATTATAGGGAGCAGATGTATTCTCTTAATGTTAGAGTTCATCAAGGAATACAGTATATATATATAATATTCATAGATGGAATATTTAAGATTAGGATAGGATCTAAATGAAGTACAAGGATTGTGTATACAGTGATCCCCCGTTTATTGCGTCCCCAACCATTGCGAATAGGGTACTTCGCTATTTTTCAACCCGGAAGTCAAAAATACCATCTACGCATGCGTGCCGGGCACGCATGCGTAGATGGCAGCGGCTTCCCTGGGTCTTCCCCCTCTTGCTGGCGTCAGCGAGGAGTTTCCCCACCGCCCACGCAAACTCCTCGCTGCCGCCCGCCCTTCGCCCGCCCACGCCGTTCATTCTCGCCGCACGGGCCTGTCCACGCTGTCTCTCGGCGCTTTCCAGCTGAGTCCAGGAGCGAACTCGCTCCCCGACTCAGCTGGAAAGCGCCGAGAGACAGCGTGGACAGGCCCGTTCCTTGGCGCTGTCACTCGGGGCTTTCGTGCTGAGTCCGGGAGCGAACTCGCTCCCCGACTCAGCACGAAAGCCCCGAGAGACAGCGTGGACAGGCCCGTTCCTTGGCGCTGTCTCTCGGGGCTTTCGTGCTGAGTCCGGGAGCGAACTCGCTCCCCGACTCAGCACGAAAGCCCCGAGAGACAGCGTGGACAGGCCCGTTCCTTGGCGCTGTCTCTCGGGGCTTTCGTGCTGAGTCCGGGAGCGAACTCGCTCCCCGACTCAGCTGGAAAGCCCCGAGAGACAGCGCCAAGGAACGGGCCTGTCCACGCTGTCTCTCGGCGCTTTCCAGCTGAGTCGGGGAGCGAGTTCGCTCCTGGACTCAGCACGAAAGCGCCGAGAGACAGCGCCCCCCGGACCCCCAACCCGGGTTTGGGGGGTGGTAGGAAGCTCCCATTGTTGGCGGAGACCTTTTAAAACACTCGCGCGGCTTCCAGGACTCGGTTTGGAAGCCGCGCGAGTGTTTTAAAAGGTCTCCGCCAACAATGGGAGCTTCCTAGCACCCCCCAAACCCGGGTTGGGGGCTCGGGGGTGTGCTAGCGAGCCTCCCATGTCGGCGGGGATGTTTTAAAACACCCGCGCGACTTTCCAATGAGTCCCGAAGACAACGCGTTTGTCTTCGGGACTCATTGGAAAGTCGCGCGGGTGTTTTAAAACATCCCCGCCGACATGGGAGGCTCGCTAGCACACCCCCGAACCCCCAACCCGGGTTTGGGTGTGTGCTAGCGAGCCCCTCATGTCGGCGGGGATGTTTTAAAACACCCGCGCCGCCCCCAATCTTAGGCTCCTCGCTAGCGCTGCGGAAGTAAAAACACCCTCTGCACATGCGCAGAGGGTGTTTTTACTTCCGCAGCGCTACTTCGCGAAAACCCGCTCGTTGCGGGGGGTCCTGGAACGGAACCCTCGCAAAGAGCGGGTGATCACTGTATATGTTATTACTTGAGAAGAGAAATATAATTCTGCTGTCAAGTTGTTATTTGGGACAACATAAAAACAAGTTCCATGAAGAAGAAGAAATAAAACACATACGCTTATATTGGAGTCAGTGTATTTATGTACCCAATATACACTGTTGCACAATTCTGCTATGATAATACTCTGCAAGTGAAGTGAAAAAGAGCACTTAAAAACATAAATCTCATAGAAAGCCAACAGGTTTCTCCCAGTTCAGACCGGTTCTATGGAAGTGGTAATAACTTGGCGGCCTGAATCACTAGGACAGGCAGCGACCCAGGCCTGCCACACCCCTGAGCTAGTGCTCTTGGCGACACCATAGGCATAGCCATGTTACTTTTAAGTACTGCGCATGCACAGAAGCTGTGTTTTTAGTACTGCGCAGCACATCAGGAAGCGAATAGTGATGGGCAAACTGAACCCGTACCAAATTTTGTGGTGTTCAATATGCCGAACACGAACACGAAATTTTTCCAACTTCCGGGCAAAGTTCGGGGTCGTGTTCGACGTTCGGAGCTTTGACGTCACTGGCAGGTTGCTAAGGACGCCAAGGTGATCACTTCCTGGATTCCATGGAATCCAGGAAGTGATCACCCTGGCGTCCTTAGCAACCTGCCGGTGACGTCAAAGCTCCACCCCCGGAATCTCTTCATGGGAGGGATTCCCCATTCGGGTTCAAGTTCGGGTTTGGTTCGGATTCGGCCAAATTTTGCGTAAAATTCGGCCGAACTTGCCGAACCCGAACACCGTTCACTAGAACACCATCACTAGAAGCGAACCAATAGTGAGGAAAATTAGAACCCACCTCTGCATAGAATGGAGTGATTTCGAGAGCTTCGGATCCAGAAGCAGCACATATGATAGATAGATAGATAGATAGATAGATAGATAGATAGATAGATAGATAGATAGATAGACAGACAGACAGACAGACAGACAGACAGACAGACAGACAGACAGACAGACAGACAGACAGACAGACAGACAGATGAAATAGGCAATAAGGTTGTGCAATAATGGCAAAGGATGAAGGAGAAGATCTATTTGACTATAGTTATTGTGGAATTTGGCAGATGTTTCCATTCGAATGCTTAGTTATTCCAACAGATGGGTGGTTGAAATTCTGTTGAAGTGTTTAGTATCTAAGCCAGACTCCTTCCTTATAGGACTAAGAGCCGTGAGATGCTCTTTTAGAACCAGCTTTGGATGACACTTCAGTCATTTTTTAGCAAGTTGCGTTTTCCCAGGAAAGCTACAGTACAATTCTCTGAAAGCTATTTATATTTTAGTAAGATCAGCAAATAATCCTGCCATTTTAGGCCATCCTTTTGTTTTTAAACATATAAATATAAAATACTGTATAAAGTTTGCCATTAACTCTCAAATGGGTGGGGGCATTGAAGTTTATTAATATTGTAATGTAGTAAAACTGAAGTTTAAATGAACTGATATCATTTCTGTAGGGAAAGTCATTTGGATAATAAATATATTGTTTCTCATTGGCAAAGATGAATAAAATTAAGTAAATGTAAAGCAAAACTGGCTTATATTATGAATGCATTCCTTAAGGATTAAATACTTGTAATGGCTTATGCCTTAGTTGTTTTATTTACTTAATTTAGGCTGTTTATAACCTGTCCCAATGTGAAGCAGACCTCTGGGATACATGCAGCAACCTTAAAAAGACTATCTCTGTTTCTATTTTTATATCTCTGAACAGCTAAATCTAGAGCTTTCTGAAATCTAAAAGAAACACTGAGAGCTAATGTAAAACATCCAGTAAAACCTAGTTACTTATTTGGGTTCAAAAATTCCTGCCTCCCTCCTTCCCCGCAATGATAGGTTTTTTAAAAAACAAAAATATTATTTTAACTCTTGGAATAAGTATGCATATTTAGCTTGTAGATGTTATTGGCTGGATCAATCAGGACTATTAAATTTCTTCTAATTGAAATCAGCACAAATATCTAATTATTATTATTATTATTATTATTATTATTATTATTATTATTATTTATTAAATTTGTATGCCGCCCCTATCCGTAGACTCAGGGCGGCTCACAACAGTAATAGAAAAAACAATGTACAATACAAATCTAATAATTAAAACTAAAAACCCATAATTTAAGAAAACATACACACAACATACCACACATAAACAGTATAGGCCTGGGGAAGTTATCTCAGTTCCCCAGTGGGTTTTAAGGAGCTTACAAAAGGCCAGGAGGGTGGGAGCAGTTCTAATGTCAGGGGGAGCTGGTTCCAGAGGGTCGTGGCTGAAGTAGACCCAGAGACAGGGTTTTGAGCAATCGGTACTTTTATTCAGCTCAGAGAACAAGTGACAGCTCAGCAAGGTAAAGTGACAATTCAGCGAGTACCGACTGACTCTGGCTGGAGAAACCGCTCCTTTTATATATTTGCGGTTCCCGCCAAAGCCAGAGCCGGCCGCGTCTGAGCCAATCAGGAGCGACTTCCTGCTTGGGCTCAGACAGCGCTGAAAGAGGAACAAACTATTTACAGAGTTACAAGGTAGCCATTACAGGATACAACACCCCTCCCCTCATAGTTGGACACATCCATCAAGAAAGCCATGTGACAAAGTCGTCCAATCGGTGGGGCCTCTGAGGAGCTCGCGCTGACCTGCGCAGTTCAATTTCTCCTTCGCCACCGACTGTGGAGGATGGCTCGCCGCTGTTCTCCCGGTGTTGCGGACTTGGCCTGGCGGGCCCAACGAAGGCTTCGGAGGACGAGGATGGTTCGTCGTCGCTGGATGGTTCCCCCTGGCCCGATAAGTCTCTTTGCGTGTCTCTTATTTCGGGCAATGTACTAAAGTCTGTTGAAGGGGGAGAGTCCATGTCAGCGGTTTGTGGCAATTGATTTTCTGTTCGCTTCCGAATGTGGTCTATGTGTCGTTTCCACAAACGACCATCCTCTAGTTTAACAACATAGGTCTTAGGTGCATTTTGCTTAACAATAATTCCCTTCATCCAGTTTACATTTCCATCAAAACTTTTTACATATACATTTTGTCCCAAATACATTTCTCTTTCAGGTTTTGTACACATTTGGTTATTATTAACACAGAACCTTGGGTTTAACCTGTCTAGTGGTGACCTCAACTTCCTTCCCATCAATAACTCTGCAGGGCTTACATGTGTGTGCGAGTTAGGGGTAATGTGTTGGGTGAGTAAGAATTGGTCCAAGTTCTGTTGCACATCCCCAGGGCCTGACCTGCGCAATGCCTCCTTTGCCACCCGTACGTAACGTTCTGCCAATCCGTTAGCCCAGGGCGAATAAGGCGAGATGAGGGCATGCCTGACCCCTAGGCCATCTAGGAACAATTCGAATTGCCTGGCTGTTAGCTGTGGCCCATTGTCAGACACTAAGAGATCTGGGCAACCATGGGATGCAAACAGTCTGCTCAATACCTTGATAGTGGCACTTGTGGTTATGTTGTTCATTGCTATTATTTCCAACCATTTGGAGAAAGCATCAACCACTATTAAAAAATACTGAGACCCCACTGGGCCAGCAAAATCAATGTGGATTCTAGACCAAGGACCAGCAGGCTGTTCCCACTCAGCCGGAGTTGTTTTGGGGGGACTGGGCCGTGACTCTTGGCACGGATCACACTTTGAAACCAAACTCTCAATATCAGCATCCAGCCCTGGCCACCATAAATGCCCCCTTGCCAGGCTCTTCATCCTGACAATCCCAGGATGACCCACATGTAACATTTTGAGTACCTTTCCCCTTAGGCTTTTGGGGATGATCACTCTATCCCCCCACAGCAAACAACCTTTTACATACGATAACTCAAGTCTCTTGTTTTTAAAATCACACAATTCAGGTTTCACAACATCATTTTGCCATCCCTTTAGAACACAGTTCACCACTTGTTTAAGGATTTGATCTTGCTGCGTGTGTGCAGCTACCTCTTTTGCTGTGGTTAGTGGGTTTTCCTCGAGTTCTATCATTAACACATCTGTGGAAGGAGCAGGGTCTTCCACTAAGTCTGTTATGGGGCATCTGCTGAGACCGTCTGCATGATTGATTTCCTTCCCCCCCTTGTGGGTGAGCTCATACTGATACCCTGAGAGGAAAAGAGCCCATCTGATTAGTCTTGGAGACATAAAAGGTGGAGTGGGCTTGTTGGGGGCTAGCAGGCCTAGTAGGGGTTTGTGGTCAGTGACTAGCTCAAAGCTTCTTCCAAAAATGTAATTGTGAAACTTCTTCACCCCTGCCACTAATGCTAGAGCCTCCTTGTCTAACTGGCTATAATTCCTTTCTGTGCTGGTCATGGTTCTTGAAAAAAATGCTATTGGGGCCTCTGTCTTATTAGGTAGAACGTGAGCTAGGACTCCTCCTATGCCGTACGGCGAAGCGTCGCACGTGAGCCTAATGGGTAGTGAAGCACTATATTGGACTACTACACTTTTAGAAGTTAATAAATTTTTTATTTGAGAAAAAGCTTCACGTTCAGTTTTCCCCCATGTCCAGCGGGCTTCCTTCTGGAGTAAACGATGGAGAGGCTCTGCTACTGTTGCCTTCTGCTTTAAAAAAACGGAATAAAAATTAAGGAGGCCCAAAAATGCCTGCAACTCATTCTTATCTCGTGGCTCTGGGGCTTCTCTAATTGCTCTCAGCTTCTCTGTTGTGGGGTGGATACCTTCCTTATCTATTTTATATCCTAGGAATTCTATACTGTTGGTTCCCCAGACACATTTATCAGGCTTGATTCTTAAACCTTTGTCCTGTAACCTCTTAAGTACTTCCCTTATTCTTTTGTTTACTTGTTCCTGGTTTTCCCCTGCAATTAAGATGTCATCAAAGTATGGAATGGCCCCATTTACCCCTGACAATAGGCGTTCCATAATGCTCTGGAATATTCCTGGGGCTATGCTTACCCCAAACTGTAACCTCGTGCATTTGAAAGCCCCCCTGTGCGTTACAATTGTTTGAGCGTTTGCTGTTTGTTCATCGACCGGAAGTTGCTGGTAAGCCTGCGCCAGGTCGATCTTTGCGAACCTTTTCCCCTCCCCCAGGGAGTGTAGCAGTTGTTGCACAACCGGGATGGGGTAGGGGTGGTGTTGGAGTGCCTTGTTTAGGGTCGATTTGTAATCAGCGCAAACTCTTAAAGAGCCATCTGGCTTCAGAGGGGTAACTATGGGAGTTTCCCATGGCCCCTGCTCCACAGGGACCAAAATACCTTGGCTAATGAGTTTGTCCAGCTGTATGTCTAGTTTGGGGAGGAGCGGCAGGGGGACCCTGCGAGGTTTTAGTCTGATCGGTGGGACCTTGGGGTCAATAGAGAAAGATATAGGGGGCCCCTTATACAATCCCAGTGTGGGGCTGAACACTTCAGGGAACTCTTTCACAAAGTTAGGCATATCATAACAGTTTACATTACACACACCCGAAATCTCGATCCCCAGTGGTTCCATCCATGCTAGACCCAGAAGAGAGTGCTTGGCCCCTGTTACAATAAGCATGGGAAGGGTACATTTAACATTCTTGAATGCGATAGGTACGTTTGCTGTTCCCAAGACCGAGATTACTCCCCCCTGAAAGTCTCTAATCACCAAAGAGGTTTGATTTAGGTCAGCCTTAGATACATTAGGCATATACAGTTTAAATTTTTCCCAGGGCATGATGGTATATCTAGAGCCCGTATCCAGCTCCATTGAGCAAGGTTGGTTATTGAGTAACAGTGATATAACAATTTTAGCCCCTTTTTTGGTTGCCGTGTTATTCACGGAAAATTGAGAGTTACCTCTATAGTAGTCGCGGTTAGCGGTTGAGTAGTTCCTTTGACCCGCGTTGCGGAATGGTCTCCTTTCTCGCGCTTGGGGGGTCTGGTTTTGAGGTCGCTGGTATTGCGGTGTGGCAAATGTTTCCTCTGGCGCTGTTGCTCTGCATGCGATGGCGATGTGGCCTCTCCGGTTGCAACGGCGGCATGTAGCGTCTCGGAAGGGGCATCGATGGCGCTGGTGATTTCCCCGGCAGCCCGCGCAGGGGGCTGGGTGAGTAGCTCTCAGGTGTCTCGGCTGGTCTTGCACCAGGAGGCAGTTGTCTCCGCTGGGAATTTGTTGGCTGTTGTCTGTTTCCACGGCGCTGGGAGACGCGGAGTCGATTTTTGCAATGAGTTCTCGCCTTCCGTGCTCTTTCAATTCTCTCGCCGCTGCGTCGGCTGCTTCTGCGGTTTGCGCCAGTTTAATTACGGTTTGTAGAGTCGGCTCTTCTTCGATGAGGAGTTTATTTCTCACCGTGTTGCTTTTCATGCCGAAAACCAGGGCGTCGGTGAGGCGAGCTTCCGGGTCTTTAAACTTGCATTGAGCAAGTACCGTTCGCAGCCGCGTTGTAAACTGGCTGATCGACTCGGTTTCCCTCTGAACCATCATGTGGAATTGATGCCGAAAAACCATGGCTGGTTTGGTCGGCTTGAAATGGCTCGCCAGTTTTTGTTGTAGGACGTCCCACGCTGTGGCTCTTGCTTGTTCTGGTTCGGTGAGAGTTTGGGCTAGTCTGCGGATTTCTGCGCCGCAGTAGTTAAGGAAAATAGCCCGTCTGCGATCGGCTTCGGCGTCCTGCATTCCCGCCGCCTCGAGGAAGATCTCGAAGGTGGCCATGTACTCGTCCCATGTCGATTTCTCGGGATCGAAGAGTTCCGGAGCCTGGCCGATCTGGATTTTGTCCATGTTGCACGCGAAGTTTCTTCCGTCCGTTCGTCGCCAGTGAAGTAGACCCAGAGACAGGGTTTTGAGCAATCGGTACTTTTATTCAGCTCAGAGAACAAGTGACAGCTCAGCAAGGTAAAGTGACAATTCAGCGAGTACCGACTGACTCTGGCTGGAGAAACCGCTCCTTTTATATATTTGCGGTTCCCGCCAAAGCCAGAGCCGGCCGCGTCTGAGCCAATCAGGAGCGACTTCCTGCTTGGGCTCAGACAGCGCTGAAAGAGGAACAAACTATTTACAGAGTTACAAGGTAGCCATTACAGGATACAACAGTGGCCACCACAGAGAAGGCTCTTCCCCTGGGCCCCGCCAAATGAGTATCTAAGGAATTAAAAGAGAAAAGAGAGAAGATGGATGGATAGATAGATAGATAGATAGATAGATAAATAAATAGATAGATAGTATGATTCCCCTGGGCCGTTTCCGCTTTATGTCAGGTCTGTATGATTGCTTTTATATCAAGGGTTTTAATTTGTTTTAAGTATTGGATTTATACTGTTTCTTGTTGTGAGCCGCTCCGAGTCCTCGGAGAGGGGTGACATACAAATCTGATAGATAGATAGATAGATAGATAGATAGATAGATAGATAGATCGATCGATAGATAGATAGATAGATAGATAGAGGAGTGGGTTCTGGATTGTGTTACTGCCGGTTCGCTAGGGACGTGCCGTGCTTGTGGTTTGTGAATATGTGCATGTGTAGTACTAGAAAAAGGCTTCTGCGCCGATGCAAAAAACGAGATGGTGGAGCCATAGGCTTGGGAGCTGGCAGGCCTGGGTCACTGCCGATTCCAGCGATGCAGGCCAAATTACTATGTATTCTATAGAACCAGTCTGAACCAGTAGGAACCCACTTCTGGATAGATAAATAGTGTGGGTGCGGGTGTGTCTCTATGTCTGTGTGATTCTGTGTGTGTCCCATTTTCACTAGAGCAGGAAAATCAAGAAATCAGCCTTTCAAACCGCCTAGTTCTGTAGCAGCCTCTTCTTTGACTGTTTCCAGCCTTGATTGTCAAAAGGCCTTGGAAATGGAAATGGAACTCACTGAAAAATCCTACTTCTCAGGATTTATGGGTCAGTTAAAAACGTAGATGAATCCTAACACTGCCATTCCCAGCTCAACTGAGACAATCCTCTTGAAACTGTGCTAGAGGGAATCCTTTGACACAGAATTGTGGCTCCAGCCCTGCAATTCGTCAGCCCCCCTGATTTGTTGGATCAACCAGCATGCCAGGTTGTTTGTGGAATTCCACAGCAGGGCTAGTGAGAGATTTGGCTCTGAGATATGGGCTGTTATGTAAAAAGAATGCAAGGGCCTTCCCTGGAAGAGGCAGAGAACAGACAGCAGGGTCTTGATCCTTCAACAGCACCCCCCTGGGGTTATGAAACCCTGATTTGGAACGAGAGATCGTGCTGCTGCATGCTCTTTCCTCTGTCTTGTGAAAACGAAGGGAGGGAAAAACACAAGGAGACATGAAAGATGCCATGAGCAAGAAATAGCTTGAATGTTAGACACAGAAAATGCACCCATATTACCAAAAGATACTCAGGCAAAGAATAATGCATGCCCGAGAGAAGAATGAAACAGCAGGCAATCAGATGCTGCTTTATTATTGAATGTTCGTAGAATATAATAAATCCTTCATCTCTCTCCTTGTGCTCTGCGGATTGCTTCCTCTGTCTGCTGTAGACAAAGCCTGCCTTTTGTACTGTCAACCAGTTTATCAAGCTACAGGGGCAGTCCTGATAAAGGGGGCTTTTTCTTAGTAGGTTTATTTCTTCAATGTGCTGCCCAAATCTATATTCCTCTTGTTCAAGGAGGCAGCAGCTGGGCAGATGTGTTTAGATCAGGACCAGGTGGAAAGAGGATGTTACAGAATTACAAATCTATCTATAAAGGTAGAGGGTTTTCTCCTCTAGAGATTTCATTTGGTGAAATAATGGCAGTGAGGCAGTGGTAAAATCTACTTACTATCCCTACCAGTTCGAAAGTATGTTTTTCACCCTCTGCACATGCACTGATGGTTAAAAACAAAAAAAATGGCAATGTCCAAGTGGGTGGGCAGAGCCTCATGCTGCTGCCTCTAATGGTTCTCTGAACCACCAGCAGCTGCCACTAGCGGTATGCCTGAATTGGGCCAAACCGGTACGGGTTTGTTAATTATTATAGACACCCCAAAACAGGTCATGAGAGTATTAACACCAATACTGCATTTCTATAAAGCTTTATTTCTAAAGTCTAGTGCCTACTCTTTGGATCTCTTTCTTTGCAATGTGCCATCAGATTGATTAATTACTTTGAGGGGAAATGATAGCAAGGAGCAAAAGCATATAAAGAAACTACCCAATATTTATGCATATCTCTAAATGTAAAATTATGCCTTTTAAATGATTTTTAGATTGAAAGTAGTTTGATAACAAAGGATCAGTTTGTAAAGGATATTGCTTTATTCTCACTGAATGGCTTATGTTTTAATTATTACCTGCTTTAAGCAATGGGAATAATATGGCATGATAGACATTTTCATACTTCTTTCTAATATTTCTTCCCAAAAGAAGCCTCTTAAAATTAATCGGTATAATCATCCGTAACATATAGTGATGCATACAGAAAGACAAAGTGATATGTGCTAACCATTAAGGATTGGTATAACTATACCGGACAAGAGTAAAACTAACAGCAATAGTGTACACTTAAGCCAAGGATTACAACCACCGCAAAAGGAGAGTGTAGCTTGAATAAAAGAGTAGGTGAGGATTTAGTCACAATTTGACTTAATTTTAACATATAATTAATATTTATATTTATTAAAACATTTTAGTATAAAATTACAAGGAGAAAAACAAAATGCATTCATATGAAGGAAGCAAACCATTGTGATCAAAACAGATAAGGAAAAATTGGAACAAAACTGCATCAATTGGTACAAGCTATACAATTCTAATTATAGCTACATAAAAATTCCTACAGATCTGTTTGTAAAGCATGAATTGAATATCAATCACACAGGATCCTATTATCCAATCTTTTCTTTATGTTGACAGAGAGAAAGTTCAAAAGCTGAGAGCTAACACAATACATCAAGTCAAGCTTTGACAACATACGTTTTGGCCAACATTAAACAATGTTCTTTGTGAACGCACATTTTTTCAAGTATATTTTAGAAACCTATTAAAATGGTTAAATCTTCGCTTTCTTCTAAGAGTTCAGTTTATCATAGTAAAAATATTAAACTAATAAAGAATTAACAAAGTTTGTGACCCAATGTTTGTTTTTTGATAGCCTGTTGGTTTCCAGAGGGCACTTGGGGACTTTCCCAGCTTTCCTGCATTCTCTTTGGTTCAGTGCCTGATGGGCCACTGCCATCAGGAGGTGAATTGAGTAAGGACTATGTTGTCCCTAAGTAGCCACTTTCTGGGTACTGTTCCTGACTGATGCCTTGATTTAATGAGACCCTCCAGCAAATGAAGCCCCAGAAATTATGCCTGGATCAGAGAAATGTATCGTGCAACCAATCTTTGTCAGCAAAAACATTGAGATTCACATGGACAAGTCTGCAGGAAGAAACGTTCTGCATTATCTTGTCCTGTCTGACATTCTGGGGCTCTTTTATGGTCTGTTAGCCCTGAAGAAGAGGATAGGATACTATCTAATCTATGTTTTGTAACATGTAGGTTAGCCTCATACCCATCTAAAGAAACAAGTAGAGTGACCATGTGGATCCAGAAGATTATCAATCACCCTGAAAGAGTGAATGGCTTTTGATACTGTTGACTACATTATCTTATTGGATCATTTGCAGAGGTTCAGAATTTGGACACTGTTTGGCAGTGGTTTTGCTCCTTTCTCTCTGGACGGTTGCAGTCTGTTATAGATAGGGATTGTGGTGGTTCATGAGGTTAGGAAAATGGGTAGGCTCATGTTCAAGACCTGGTTGCTGCCATGTGGTGGAGTAAACTCCCATCACTCAGGTCCAGCTCTTCCTAATTCAGAAGTTTGAAAACAGGACACCAACTAGATAAATGGGTACCACTTTGGGAACATGAAAGAAGTTCCCAACAGGGCATCCCCCAAGCAAGGGTGATGTCACTGTTTAATCCTTTCAACCTGGAAATGCTTTGACGTTCCTGACATGAATGTAATAGTAGTCTATTTTTTAAATGTTTTAATTGGTTTTTCTATTTAAACATCATATCATTTCTATATGGATATACACATCATTTTTATCATTTCATCACTCATTGCCTTTTCTTGTTCCTATAATCTTACATCCTCATCTTACATTGTCTCTTGAATATTCTTATTTTTTAGTCCAGTCATATCATTAATCCAAACTCCAAATCTTTTTGTCCTTTAAATTCACTTGTTAATCTGTCTACCTTGTTGCAATCGTACTTACAAATATAGAGGAATATGGGGAGTCGTCAGGATTAAAAATAAAACTTAGAAATGAATAAACAAAAAACCAAATTCTTAGCAAACATATGATAACAAAACAAAAGACAGAACTAGGAGAAAGATTAGGTCTATAAAGCACAAAGCAATTGAATATTTGGTGATAAATTTGACAAATAGATGCTCATCTCTTAAGGAAGATAATTATACGAAATTAGTGTATCAAACAAAGATAGAATTGGAGAAATGGAAGAAACTACAATTATCATTGTTAGGGAGAATAGTGGCAATAAAGATGAGCATCCTACCAAATTTTTTATATTTGTTTAAACAAAACACATCAAATTAGAGACAAAATTCTTTTCAAAACTAAATCAAACTATTTCTCAATTTATATAGCAAGGAAAAAAGCCAAGGATTAAATTATCCAATTTACAAGACAGTAAGAACAGAGGTGGCCTTGGACTACCCGATCGGAAGCTATACTACAAAGCAGCCTCCCTGATGTGGATAAGAGACCGGATAAATCTAAGAAACAGATGGTTGCTACTACTAGCAGATCACGACCTGGAGAAGGGATGGCATGCCCATTTATGGGATATTAGCGACAAACCACAAAAATATTTTACTTGACATATAATTAGAAACTCACTATTGAAAACTTGGCATGAAATTAAATATATATATATATATAGTGGTACCTCTACTTAAGAACGCCTCTACTTAAGAACTTTTCTAGATAAGAACTGGGTGTTCAAGATTTTTTGCCTCTTCTTAAGAACCATTTTCTACTTAAGAACCTCTGAGCCCGGAAAAATTTCCCAGGAAAGTTAGAGCGGCACGAAGGCCCTGCCAGTTTCTTGCCATTCCCACTTTAATCCCGGCCATCTTGGGCTTTTCTGGGCTGTCAAAGGAGCCTTTCAATGGCATTTAGGGAGGCTTTGGCAACCCAGAGTCAACAGAGTGTTTTCCTTTCTCTGGGCGCTTGGAGAGGGAATAAACCACTTCGCTGTGGTGACTTCCTCGCACTGCCTCCCATACACCCAGCAGGAGGTTGCCTCCTGGAGCATCTGGGCACGGAAAGGCAAAAGGGGGCATTCACCTTCTTCCTTTGGCAGCGACTGTCCTCCTCCTCTTCTTCCCCCTCCTCCTCACACCCAAATTCCAAGCTTTTATTTTTTCCTAATGGGTTTGCACGCCTTATTTGCTTTTACATTGATTCCTAGGGGAAAAATTGCTTCTTCTTAAGAATGTTTCTACTTAAGAACCTGGTCCCAGAATGAATTAAGTTCTTAAGTAGAGGTACCACTGTATATATATTTGAAAATTCCCAACTGGGTTTCAATAATGGAAGCCATGATGTACCCAAATGTTATAGATACCACTAAAATTGTTAAATATAAAAACCTATTATATCCATTGGGAAAATTAAAGAGTAAAGAAGAATTGGCAGAGCAAAACATAAAAATTGACTGGTGGCCCTATCTCCAATTACAATCTAGATACAAAAAGGACATAAAAGGGATAGGAATAGACACTGAATCCCAACAATTGGATAAAGTTCTAATGGGCCCAGAAGACAAATAATATTTAAATTATACAATTACCTATTAGGATTTGATAAAATGGAAGAAATAGTAAAGGGACCAATGATAGCCTAGGCAAGAAACATTGGTCATAACATTTACTTCGAGGACTTGGAGCAAATTTGGAACAGGAATTCTAAAATGATGAAATCAGTTATAATAATAACTTATGATGGGAAGAAAAGTTCAACCTTCACTTACAGAGGTCAGAGGGCTTGGTCCTCATACACACAGACACTTTGTAACATCTACATGAAACTGATAAGAAAAATCATCTGGCAATTTGTGATTTTTGGTTTTTTCTATACTCCCAGTTTCTGCTTGGACTGGTGGAAGCCAGGATTAAGCCTTTTAAGGTTCTGCTATACAACTGTAAAGCCCTTCTGTGGTTTATCACCTGGAAACTTACAGGATCATGTCTTCCAAGCAGACTTTTCTTAGACTTTTAAATTATTCAGGGAGGAACTCTTTTTTTGTTGTTGTTCTTTTTTTGTGCAAATGAAAGGAGAGCTAAATTTTTAAAATGTTGCTTCTCTTTAGCAGTGCTAATACACCATTGAGACCAGTCCCCTCCTTGGTGGCTTTTAGGAAATCATTAAACACTATGTTTTTTTGAAGAGTAAAATTTCATTAAAATTAACTGTACCTTTTGTTGTTCTTATTTTGCTCTTCTACATTGGTTTTATTTGAGGGATTTGGATTGTATATTGTTTATTTCTATTGCTTTCATTGCAAGATTGTAACTATTGAGAATTACAAGATTGAAGCATTATAAAAATCAAATAAAACAAACCTTAAGATTTCTTACATTTCCAACATAAGAAGTTTGATAACAAATCTTTGTAAGAAATAAGCTGAAGAGTCCTATAAACCCAACTAATATTTTCCCATGAATTAACCTTCTCTTAAAACTCTGAGAAACATATTTAACATTTTTTTAAAACTTGAGGCTATTGATTTTGTAATATTGTGCAGTAAACTCCAATTCTCTATTCCAGATTTCTTGTGTATTTTCTATATTGAATTTTAAATGTTTATTAAATTGAATTGTTAGTTTAACTTCTAAAGAAACTTTTTGTAATGTGTTCAGTTGCATTTGGGATTTTTAAGGCTGAACAAAGGGTATTTCTCTAAATAAATATATAAGCATGTAAAATATCATCTCAGACAGTAATTTCACCAGTTTATTCCAGGACAGTCAAATGTTCTGTAAATAAAGGAAAGTTATAGAAATTACTGTATTTTGGGAGTATAGGATGCACCTTAGTTTTTGGGTAGGAAAATAGGGAAAAGAATCTGCTTACCAGGCATTCATCTGGCTAGCATCCATAACCAGCACATTATTTTATCCCCTGGTTAGGGCTTTAAAAAAACTTTATTCAGAGAGAGTAACAATGAAAGAGCTTGCAAGCCAGTAAGAGCTGGGAATATCATCAGCCACCTGGAAAGAAACATTCAGAGCAAACATAGAGCAATGGAAAAAACCCTATAAAGCCACAGGGCTTGGAAAACATTATTTGCAGAGAATAGCAATGAAAGAGCTTGCAAGCCTGTAATAGCTGGGAACACTGATGGCACCTGATTAGGGCTGGAAAGAAAAATTTGGAGCAAGTTAGACTAATGGAAAAACCCCCCCTGCAAAGTCTTAGGACTTGGAAAACATTATTTGCAGGGAGTAACAATGAAAGAGCCTGCAAGGTAAGAGCTGGGAAGATCATTAGCAGCTAGTTAGGGCAGGGGGCGAGGGAAAAGCTACATTCAGAGTATAAGACGCACCCAAATTATCAGCCTCTTTTAGGGAGGAAAAAGGTGTGTCTTATACACCAAAAAATATGGGATTCACTGTTAAGAATCCATGATCTTGTAATATTCCAGGATGAATGATTTTCATATTGTACATCATTCAGTAGTGAGCTAAGAATTCCATCCATCTTCTTCAAACAAATGAACATTTGAGGTTACAATTATGAGTTTCCTCTTTGCTTGGGGCAGCTTCACTTTGGCTTTCAAACTGAAGTTATAAAGATCCATTACGTTAAAGTGATAGGTTCTTGTCTCATAGGCTCAGCCTGTTGATCAAATTGTTATAACGCCCCTGCATCTGTCTAGATTCCAATCTTTTGACACAGAAATCTTAATAGGTGGCTATCTTCTTATACAGTGGAACCCCGACATAAGACCTGCTCTACTTAAGAGCAACTCGAGATAAGAGCTGGGAGGGGAGAGATATTTTTGTTCTACTTACAAGCCCAAATTCGAGATACAAGCGCCAAGGAGCTGTCTCCTGAAGCCAAACGCTAACTTCCGCGTTCGGCTTCAGGAGACAGCTGCGAAGCGGCGCGCGTGTTTTAAAAGGTTGCAGCCGGCCTGGGGGGCTCGGGGGGGTGCTTGCAGCTTTCTTTCTTGCTCTTTTTCTTTCTCTCTTTTACCTTCCCTTCCTCTATTTCTTCTTTTCTTTCTCCTTCCCACCTTCTTCCCTCCCTCCCTCCCTTCACTCATTCCTCTCTTACTCTCCCCTTTCATAAGTTTCCTTGCTTCCTTCCTCTGTTCCTGTCCCTTCCCCCTTTCTTTCTTTCTTTCTTTCTTTCTTTCTTTCTTGCTCTTTTTCTTTCTCTCTTTTACCTTCCCTTCCTCTATTTCTTCTTTTCTTTCTCCTTCCCACCTTCTTCCCTCCCTCCCTCCCTTCACTCATTCCTCTCTTACTCTCCCCTTTCATAAGTTTCCTTGCTTCCTTCCTCTGTTCCTGTCCCTTCCCTCTTTCCTTCCTTCCTTCCCACCCTCCGTCCATTCATTCACCCATTCCTCTCTTGATCGCTTAAAGCCGGTCCCTGGTGCAAAAAGGGTTGGGGACCTCTGTCCTACAGGATTGGGTGGCAGAGAAGTTGAACATATGTAAATTTAAAAGTTTAAGAAAGTTTACAAGTTAAGTGAAAGAAACTTCATTATTCATTTATATGTACATGTACATTTCTTCATTAAAAACATGTCTTTCTGCATAATTTAGACTAACTTTGTGAGTTTTTTGAGGGCTGGAACCAATTAAAATTATTTACATTAATTCCTATGGGGAAAAGTCGTTCGAGATAAGAGCTGCTCGACTTAAGAGCCCAGGTCCGGAACGAATTAAACTCGTATCTCGAGGTACCACTGTATTTAAATCAAAGAAAATTCAATAGAGCAAGAAACATGAAGATTGCAGCTCTTTTTAAAAGCCATGCAAGGCACCAGGTGCTTGGAAGGTTTCCAAGATACAGGTCAAGTTTTAATAAGAGGCAGGAAAGGTTTAACCCCTGAGTCACCAGTCAAACGAATGCCATCAATTTTCCAACCCCAAATGCATTGCGGTCAGTGTGAGCAATGCATTTATTAAAAGCTAGTTGTGGCTAAATCAGAGGAGTTCTATGGATTCTTAAAGAAAGCAGGCAAAAGAGGTAAAGAAAAGGGTATGAAAACAAAAGAGGAAGCCAAGTCATTAAAATTGGTTTAAATTCCAGCCACCCTGGCCTCTTAGGCTTAGAGCAGTCCAAATCCTTGGTTCAAAAACATAGGCTAACCTTCTGGATGGTTTTCCATTGCATAAAATCATTCCCTTTGGTCCTTCAGTGTTTTGTAATTGGAAGATTTCTACTGTGATCAAATCAAATTCCTTGTGTTTACAAAAATAATAATTGGCTCCAGGACCGAGGAGTTTCTTAGCAAAGTGTTTTCCATTGGAATTTTCTGTATGTCAGAATGCCTGCCTGCCAACAGCAGAACGTCAGTAAGTATGCTTCTGCTATTTTAATTTCTGCCATGGATGACAGTGACCATTGGCTTGTCTACCCCAATTTTGTTTATAGTAAATGGTAGCAGTTTTTCAAAGTTTCAAATACCTTTTGTAGCCTGATCTGAAAGTGCTGGGATCAAATCTGGACCTTTTTGCATTCATTGTTTCTTTCTTTCTTTCTTTCTTTCTTTCTTTCTTTCTTTCTTTCTTTCTTTCTTTCTTTCTTTCTTTCTCTCTCTCTCTCTCTCTCTCTTTCTCTCTCTTTCTCTCTCTTTCTCTCTCTCTCTTTCTTTCTCTCTCTCTCTTTCTCTTTCTTTCTTTCTCTCTCTCTCTTTCTCTCTTTCTTTCTTTCTTTGTCAAGTATGTGCAAGGTAGTATGTATTGGTATAAACAAAAACATTAGCAAAATAGGTACAGGCAAATTAGGCAATGGGACGGTAGGACAGGGACGATAGGCACAATGGTGCACTTATGCATGGGATATGGAAAAAAACTGCTTTAATTGCATAGATGTGCTCTGAGTGACTTTCTTGATGCCTCACAACAGAATAATAGAATAACAGACTTTGGGGGTCTTTTAGTCCAAACCCCTATTCAAACAGGAACCTCTAACTGCTGTTCTTTCTAACAAAGAGTTAGAATGCCTTGTGCTGCAAAAGAACTTTCCTAGTAATTCCAAGATTATACTCATGCTTAAATGAAGAGATAATTTAGTTTTGATATTTATCCATTTATATGCATTATTACTGTGCAATGGACATTGCATAAGGCCAGGAGTTTGCAACAGAACCTGTGGATCAGTCTGATTCATTGGTAGGTTTTTATGTTATATGTATCATCACCTAACCCTCAAAACTTTACCCTTAGATTATCCGCAGTTGACCTCACCCGATTCCTAAGAGGTCAGTAAGGGGCGTGCATAAGTGCACCAGCATGCCTATCATCCCCTGTTCTAATGTTTCTCTCTTACTAGTATCATGTATATAAACATTGTTATATCTTTGTATACTACCAGCACGTACTTGACTGACTAAAAACATGTGTTCTGATTATCACTATTTACTCATAATTATTCATTGAATAAATACAGATTTGATAATGACTATTCATTGTTCCCATCAAAAATGTTAACAGTTTGCTTCCAATCATTTTGGAAACACTTATTTCTCCCTCCTTAATAGAGGTTTGGCTTGATTTTTAGTTGAATCTTTAATCTTAAATGATAGAATGATGATTGCTAGCTAATGTCTACATGATGTCTTCTGAACAATTTTGTATGCTACAGATATATAAAAACAGGTAGTTGTTGTAGTCTTTCTCATATGTGACATTGCAGGAAACGAAAGTGATGTGCAATTTCTAGAGCAGGATGCTCAGTTTGCAGCCCCCAATTCTTTTTTTCTGGAGCCTAAGTTGTCTCACTGACTCTGAAAGCTGACACATGGTTTACTGAATCCTGCCCCCCTCAAAAGCAGTCAGTATATGCTTTAAAGTAGGTATATCACAGTCAAAACCCAAAGAAAATACCAAAGGTGTCCTCCAAATTCCATCCCATCCATGTGTAATATGCCCATTTCTACTTTGCAGTTACAGCCACCTCAAAGTTTAAACACATCCTCAGCTACTCAAAGTTTAGCAACCTCTATTCTAGACTCGGCTTTACTTTCAATCCTCTGCATCTGACGGGATGCACATTCTAGCATGTTCCTTCTGTTCTTTTTATCCCCTCCCCACTGGAGACACTGACCAGTGCTATTGCATTTGTCTCCTAGGTCACATTTCAAATTCATTCAGCCAGAGGTAGTGAACTCCAAAATTATTTGCAAATGAGAGAAAAGCAAAAGAAAATCCAGTTTGGTTTACACTGCGCTGGGAAATGGCTTGCAAATTTATTTATTTATTTATTTGATTTGTATGCCGCCCCTCTCCGTAGACTCGGGGCGGCTCACAACATACAATAAAACAATGCACAACAAATCTAATAATTTTTTAAAAAATTAAAAACCCATTATTAAACCAGACATACCAGACATAAATTGTATAGGCCCGGGGGAGGGGGGAATGCCTCAATTCCCCCATGCCTGACGGCAGAGGTGAGTTTTAAGGAGTTTACGGAAGGCGAGGAGGGTGGGGGCAGTTCTAATCTCCAGGGGGAGCTGGTTCCAGAGAGTTGGGGCCGCCACAGAGAAGGCTCTTTCCCTGGGACCCGCCAGATGACATTGTTTAGTCGACGGGACCCGGAGAAGGCCAACTCTGTGGGACCTAATCGGTTGCTGGGATTCGTGCGGCAGAAGGCGGGTCTTGGTTGTTATGTTATACAGGGAAGCCAGCAACCAACCAAGGATGCTTGCCTGCTGATCGTGGATCTCTCCTGTGCTTTGCCATTGAGAGTCCACTATGTTCAGCATCACCAATCTTGGGAGAATGATTTCCCCCCCCATCCGACTCTCTGACAGGTGAGCACTAGTGAATACCGGGTTGAGGCTGGAAGGAAATATCCCATGCTGTTGTTTTAATATACTCTTAAGTCTACTGCTGGAATTTTATCTTGGCTTGGGCTCCCCTCCAGAAATAAAGGGAAAGAATGTCTGTGTTTTGGGAATGTCAGAAAACTGCATAATACGAATCTGGCAGCAATTCTACCAGCAAGCCCAATGAAAAGCAAAGCAAGAAGGGCTTGCACACCAGGTTTCCACCACCACCACAGTTTTTACTTAACACACACCACGTTCCACTACTGGGAAAAAAAGTTCATTTGGGGTGAGTGGAGGTGCGGTGTGTGTGTGTTAACCTAGTCTTGGAGATCTTTCTCTTCCTCCAGACAGACTTCTGCAAAAATCTCAGACTTTCCAGCAACAGAGGCCGTGTTAAGGGATGGTTTCCATTAGTGTTGTACATATGCATTAAGCATAGGGGTGTTGACCGGGGTCAGTTAACTGCCTCATTCTTAGCTGTCAGCAAAACATGTACTTACTCCATTCTGCCCCCTGTGGGCCACAGTAATATATTATAGAAAACCCTGCAAAATGCATATAGTATGATTAAAGTGTTTCATATTCAAATGTCAATTTAATGAGACTCAAATATTTTAGCAGCAAGAATACAATCAAGTGAATCTGTGGCAGATATTTTAGTCCACCAACATTTATTTCAAAGGAAAGATTTAATATTTAAAATGACAATCTTAAAATTGCCTTAGCGTTTAAGAATGTTAGCTATGATATAAGTACTTTCTGTTTAAGGTCCAAAGGTAGTTCATTTATGGGTGGACATATAAAAGACCCGAGACTCATGCCATTGTATGGGACCGAAAAATAAAAGGTGCTTGTTTGTGTAGATTTTCGAAAATGCAGTTACATCTAATAGAATAGTACAATATTCTCTTGATATAAGATCCTCTAATTTGCAGGGTGTCATTAAAGCGTAATTTCATTGAAAAACTGTCCTTGTTACTGTTGTTCAAAAATGTTTGTAAAAGCATTTTTACAAACTGAAATTGAAAACAGAAATAACAACATATTTTCTAAACATGGATTTCTCTGCTTAGGTGCACATTCAGAATTGTTCTTCCTACCATACAAGAATTTTGTTATAGGTGTTCTTCTCAAGATTATCTTTTTTGTATCCCTGGAGATAATATCATTATGTATCAACACAATCATTTCAAGAGCAAATGGAAGGAAATAGCCATACTAGGGCAAATGACAGTTAGAAGCATTAGTCTTCTCTTGTAATTCTTACACACTTGCACATCATAGCTTAAATGTTTACCAAGTATTACTTTCATAATAATTTATTTTTCCGTCAATTTCACAATCATTAGATTTAATCCACACAATACCACAAACACTGTGGGTGAATATATTCAAAACTAAACTGTTGAAATTAATCACCTAGAATGGGAATGATGCCCTGACTGTCTACATTGCAACATCAGACATTTTGGTTTTTTAAAAAAAGATCTTATCACATTCAACTAATCCTTGACGTTATTCCTAATTGCATTGAGTCTGTATAAAGATAAGAGTCAGAAGAACAGGAATTGTCCCCTCCGCCTAATGGGATTATTATGATGACTGGCAGAAATCTATTTTAGAGCTTGCCTGAAAACCTGTGCTAGTCCTTACCTGCTTAATACTCCATACTTCTTCTATTATGCAGAATAGACGTGCTTCTCTTTCTTTCTTTCTTTCTTTCTTTCTTTCTTTCTTCCTTTCTTTCTCTCTCTCTCTTTCTTAAGGCCTTGAGATATTCTCTGAGCATATTATTTGAGCCATGCTGCTTGTCATGCCTCGGTTTTTCTGTTGGCCATGTCCAGGTCTGATGCCCTTTGCTTAAAAAGGAACATTACATGTCATCACTCTTCTTAAGAGAGCTGTTATCTATTCTGCATGGCTCTTTTCAACATCTGTGCCTCATATTCTCCCTCTTGTCCTTAAATTGTCAAGTAAACTAGATTTTATTTTAATCCCAGAGCCTTTGTGTCTCATTGTTGTGGCCCTTGTTGGCCAAGAATGAAATTAGCCCTAGGCCAGTGTACTTTTCTCTCCCATGAACAGAAATATTTTGCTTGCCAGCCCCATAGAAGACAATTATGTAACCGAGGGAGAACACTTGCTGCTGACCTGAATACCCTGAATTACTTTTAACTAGAGTTTACTCATCATCAAAAGGACCCAGCTCTTTTAAGGTATTTCCAGAAAATACCACTACCATAATCTGCCGCACGAATCGCAGCGACCGGTTAGGTCCCACAGAGTTGGCCTTCTTCAGGTCCCATCGACAAAACAATGTCGTCTGGCGGGACCCAGGGGAAGAGCCTTCTCTGTGGCGGCCCCGACCCTCTGGAATCAACTGCCCCCAGAGATTAGGACTGCCCCCACCCTCCTTACCTTTCGCAAACTCCTCAAAACTCACCTTTGTCGTCAGGCATGGGGTAATTGATTCCCCTGGGCTGCTTCCGCTTTATGCATGGTTTGTATGAAATGTATGATTGTTTTTATATTAAGGGTTTTAAATTGTTTTAGTATTGGATTTGTATTGTTTTTGTTGTGAGCTGCTCCGAGTCCTCGGAGAGGGGCGGCATACAAATCTAATAAATAAATAAAATAAATACAGTGTTCCCTCGATTTTCACGGGGGATGCGTTCCAAGACCGCCCACGAAAGTCGAATTTCCACGAAGTAGAGATGCGGAAGTAAATACACTATTTTTGGCTATGAACAGTATCACAAGCCTTCCCTTAACACTTTAAGCCCCTAAATTGCAATTTCCCATTCCCTTAGCAACCATTTAGATTATTTACTCACCATGTTTATTTATTAAAGTTTATTTTAAAAAATATTTATTAAAGGCAGATGAAAGTTTGGCGATGACATATGACATCATCCGGTGGGAAAAACCGTGGTATAGGGAAAAAACCCGTGAAATATTTTTTCATTAATATTTTTGAAAAATCATGGTATAGACTTTTCGTGAAGTTCGAACCCGCGAAAATCGAGGGAACACTGTAATCCAAATTTTACCAGTGACTGCTCTGCTAATGCTCTACCAATTTTATGGCAGTTGCCAACATGCTAACAACAAAATGGAGCGACTGACTGAGATTTTTAGAGAACAGGCCAGAAATCTGAAGAGAGGGAGGGAGGGGGAGAGAGATGGGAGGAAGACAGGAGAAAGAGAGAGAGAGAGAGACTCTCCTTCCAGCCATATAATGAAGGAGCAGCCTGTCCAAAGAAAAAAATGGCTTTTCATAGGATCTGCCTGCTTCCTAATCCTTCATATTAAGATTGCCCAGAATTTCTGATGTGATTCCGAAGAGACGCTTTGGAGTGCCCAAGGTTATAAACACAGTACCTGCCTACAGTTCCTTAAAGCAGCCAGTGCTTTTTTTCTGTTGCTAAGTAAAATATGCCATTATGGTTACTTGTCTCCAAAATCATCAAAGTATAGCTATGTTTGCTTTGGGCACTATACAACCAGATGTTGGGTTTCCTTTCCAAAGTAAGGTGATCATACAGGAGAACGTGGTAGCATTTCCTTTTCACACATTGAAGTACAAATATTAATGGAAACTTTACCTATAATATCACTGTAAGCTGCTTGAAAAGCAGCAGCTGAAGCTCATCCCAGAGGTGTCTACATTTTAGAGATAAGAGAGAGGAAGACTCACATCTGGAGAATCACTTCTGTTTTAAAGTATCCTTATATATTGGAGGTACAGTGATTGCCTCGGGCTGCATCATTTGATGTGCCTTGAGAGACACGTATGTAATGATCAAATTCTTAGCAAGGTATCAGAAACTAAAATATATCAAACGGCGTTCTTAGTTCCTGGTACACATTGGCTCTTGAACTTTGGAAATAAAGAAAGGATGAGTCCCAATTATCTAACAGCTGCCAACAGCAGAAGTAATTAGCAGGGGCAGGTGTTGTTTTGAGGTATGTGAACAAGTTTACAGCTTAGTGCCTATGACTCAGGATGAGTGTCAGACCACAGGCAGGTGGCCTAGCTGGGAGTCGGTTCAGTTGCAGGCTGAACTCTTTGTCCAAGATATTCTTGTAGCTGAACAAAGCAGAAAGCAAACCTGTACCGGAGCCGGAGAACTCTTCCATGGATCTGACTGACCTTTTTTGCAAAGTATGGTGGGTGGGAAGACACAGCATAAAGAGGAAGCCAGGAATTTCATGAGAAAGGCAAATTAAGAGTGCTGCACCGGAACAGAAATATGGCCATTGGCACGTGTTAATGCATCAGTTGCTGAGTCAATGAATATTGAACAAAGGAGAGATAAAAATCTGCACTGCCAGGAGTTATCTGGCTCCTATTCTGGCAGCAGGACTCTGCCTGTCTTGCTACCTGGGGTTAGCTGCTCACTCATAACAGAGTTTCTGCCTTTATGGTGTGTGTCTGTCATTCTAGCACTATTACATGTGTCAAATGGGGTTTTTTTCCGAATGATTCTGAATCTGCACTTAGCTCTTCTTATTTTGCTCCAGTTTCTTTGATGGGATTAGCAACTACAATACACTGCTATCACAGGAAAGCCGGTACAACTTGCTTTCTGTAGGTTGCTAGGATTCTTAGAAAATTTAATTCAAATGTCTGTTGGAGGGTAGGAAAAAAGTCTGACACACAGAGAGAAAAGCACACAACTAATGAGGGAAGGTACTGGAATTTGTTACTCTACAAAGTTAGGGCAAAGTATATGTTCATAGGTGTAGGTGTTTATATCTATAGTGACCTAGCAGAATAAAAAATATGATATATATTAGTATTTAACTTTGCTTTGCTTATAATACACACTGCTTAGCTGCCTTTTTCTTCCCATACTGCATTATCTACAAGCTTAGGAATGCTAACAGCTTCTCATTTTAATCCTCTCTTGCCCAGTTATCCAGCGCCTGAACCATGTCGAGTTTGCTCTGACACCATCTAGAGTCCAAGCCTGTATTCTCCCCCCCCCCCCGATAGTTCTATTCTACAGGGTCCTCTGTGGTTTCAGCTATCTCGGGCACCTACTTCAATCTTCTCTAGGTGTGGGTTCTCTTGTTGTGCCAGGTACTACCTCCTTTGCTCTACTCCCTTTATACCTATGTTTAATTTATTGTATTTCTATGCCACCCAACATCTGAAGGACTCTGGGTGGCTTACAACAGGATATAGAAAATACATTTTAAAACATCACAAAAGATTAAAAACAGTTAAAGAATCACAAACATACATATCATTCAGGCTGGACCTTGCAATTGCGAGATCAATGGCCCCAAGCCTGCTGTGAAAGCCAGGTCTTAATATTTTCTGGAAGGCCAATAGATTGGGAACAGTCCAGATGTCAGTGGGTATTTGGTTCCAGAGAGCCAGGGCAGCCATAGAGAAGGCCCTTCCCTGCAGACTCACCAGCCAACACTGTTTAGCTGATGAGATCTGGAGAAGGCCAACTCTGTGGGATCTTACTAGTTGCTGGGAACAATGAGGTAGAAGGCTATCTTGAAGATAACCTGGCCCAGAGCCATGTACAGCTTTAAAGGTAATAACCAACGCCTTGAATTGAGTCCGAAGACCAGTAGGGGGCCAGTGTAACTCACGGAGGATTCATGTAATGTGAGTGTACCTAGGTGCACCCATAATCACTCACACAGCTGCATTCTGCACCAATTGTAATCTCCGAATGCTCTTCAGAGGTAGCCCCATGTAGGGTGCGTTGTAATAATCCAATCATGAGGTGATAAGGGCATGAGTGACTGTGAGGAGAGCCTCCTGATCCAAGTAGGGTCGCAATTGGTCCACCATAATCATCTCTCCCACAAAACTTTGAAGAAATCCCCACCCCTTCTGTTTATCTGCTTTGGCTTCTTTTATTCTTTCTTCTTTTGTGCCTTAGGAGCCAAATGGAAGGGTTTCTGAGGAGTTTTACATATATATTTTCCCTTTCTCTGCAAGTACTTATGTACTTCAGCTGGGCAGCTGACTGCAGAGAAAAACCAGCAAACTTAATATATGTCACATTTTTTACAAAAAAAGTTAAAGTTCATCCTTCCACAAGATCCATGAATCTAAGGCATGAAAGTTTCTGTCTTAATAACATCAAAAGCAGTATAGGTGAATGTTTTATCTCCTAGTTGTACGGTTCTGACTGGAAACAAGAAGCTTCAGTTGAACCTTGGGAAAGCTGAGTTGCTCTGGATTTGGGGGCTTATTGGTCCCAAGACTCCTTTAGCATTGGATGGAATTGCACTGCCCCAGATAGACCCAGTGTGCAATTTGGGAATCCTCCTAGACCAGGGTTGTCAAACACGCAGCCCGTGGGATGGATGCATCACAGGCTGGCCTTGCCCACGCCCAGTTTAGTGAAGGAGGAAAAAAGACCCAATATGTCATGTGATGATGAGAGTTTGACACCCCTGTCCTAGACTCATGACTCCTCTTCAGTGAGCAAGCTTCAGCTGTGGTTAGCATGGCCTTTGCAAAGCTGTGTCTTAGTTTATTTATCTTTTAATTTTTATTTATTTGTTTGTTTTATTTATTATTAGAGTTGGAAGGGATCTTGCAGGTCATCAAGTCCAACCCCCTGCTGGTGCAGGAGACCCTACATCACACTAGTCCAATAGTAGTCCAGTCTTTTCTTGAAGGTCACTAATGTTGGAGCATTCACCACCTCTGCGGGCAAGCTGTTCCACTGCTTGATCACTCTCACAGTCAGAAAGTTCCTCCTTATATCCAGGTTGAATCTCTCCTTGGTCAGCTTCTAACCATCGCTCCTTGTCTGGCTCTCTGGTGCTTTGGAAAATAATGTGTCCCCCTCCTCCCTGTGGCAGCCTCTCAAGTATTTGTACACTGCTATCATGCCCCCCTGGACCTCCTCTTTGCTAGACTATCCATGCCCAATTCCTGCAACCTTTCCTAATATGTTTAATTTCTAGTCCCTTTATTATTCTGATTGCTCTCTTCCACACTTTTTCTAGACTATCAATGTCTCTTTTGTAGTGTGGTAACCAAAATTTAATGCAGTTCTCTAGATGTGGTCTAACTAGGGCATTATAGAGTGATATTAGCACCTCCCTTGTCTTGGAGTGTATTCTTCTGTTTATGCAACCTCTCTTACTAGTTTATGTTGTGGTTAGCTCTGGCCCAGCTCCTGCCCCAAGGAATGTGCAGGTGGATGTGGGGGAGACATCCACATGCTGCAGGCCTGTTTTGCTCCCGATGGAATCTGCCGATGAAGCCTCCTCTGACCAAGGAAGCATGAGTGACAGGGAAGAGGGGAGTTTGGCAGACAGCCCAGGAGGAGATCAATCATCTGCATCATCCTTGGATTCTGAACAAGAATTAATGACACATCCACGCATGCTTAGAGTGATGCATAGGAGACAACAACTGAAGGATTATTACAGGAGAAAATGAGGCCACCTGTGGTTGGGTGGGGCTCCAGTAATTAGGACTGCTGCTATAAATAGCAGCGTGTGGGTTTGGCCGTTGTGAAAGAGTATCTGATCGCAGTTCTTCAGGAATCGTGTGTTGCTGTTTTCTGGACTCTGTTTGTTGATTTTTCACGTCTTTGAAACCAAAGCAGAGCAATGTGTGTGTGTGTGTCTGACTTCATTGGAAGAAGAAGGGGTGTGAAGTTTCTTCACAGCTGCTAGCTAAGTACTTAATGACTGCTTAAGGGAAATTGTACAGACTACCCGGTTGTTTTGGGACGAGTGCTCTTTGCAATGCAAAAAGAGTGCTTAGTTTATTTTGAATTTTGTGATAAAGAACATTGCTTTGAATTTTAAAACGTGTTTGTGTCTGAAATTTGTACCCTTGAATTTTTGGGAGGCTCCTACCAGAGAGCCCGGCCGAACAGTTTATATATTTGTTTTCTATACCGTTCATTTCTTATTTTAGTTTTCTATATTTTTATATTCATTGTTTTTATATTGTGATTTTATTCAATTGTTATGTGCTGATCAGAGTTGCTTTTGGTGAGCTGTATAAATTTAATAAAATAATGAAGTATGCAAAACTCAGAATTATGAAAGGGCTGGGGATGGAATACCAACAATAGATTTTGGTAGATTCAGAAGTACTGTTTGAGGCTTGCTTTGGTCATTCATTAGTCATTTTCCTTGATACCATGGGATAGACAGAAGTGGGATTGGGCATCACAGCTTTTGGACAGCACGCTGGGATGTTTGAAACATAATGGAGTAAAGGGAACAACAGTCCAATAAAAGGGCTCATTGCTATTGCCGCTGCTACCTGTGCCCTGTGTGCGCAGTTTTGATTGTCTTGTATGCGCTATCCCCAATGTATTTTTACTTGTATGCATGAACAGGAAGTAAAAGCGTGCTGAAATTTTGTGAAGGGACACGTATGCACGTGAGATTTCAGCAATTTCAGCAATTCATGGGGGAATTGAGACATCTCCCCCAGGCTTATAGAGTTTATGTATGATATGTTTGTGTTGTATGCTTTTTTAAATGATGGGTTTTTAGATATATTTTTTTAATATTAGATTTGTTATTTGTTACATTGTATAATGTTATTATGATTGTTGTGAGCCGCCCCGAGTCTGCAGAGAGGTGCGACATACAAACAAACAAACAAACAAACAAACAAATAAATTTTGTGCATGATATGACTGTGTGTATGTATTTTATCTATTGGGTTTTTTTTTGTTTTTTAGACTTTGTAATGTAAAACTGTTATTTTAGATTTTAATTATTAGATTTGTTACCATGTATTGTTTTTATCACTGTTGTGAGCCGCCCCGAGTCTACAGAGAGGGGTGGCATACAAATCTAATAAATAATAATAATAATAATAATAATAATAATAATAATAATAATAATAATAAATAAATAAATAATTTTTCCCCAGCGTGTCTTTGCTTCTGCACATGTGCAGGAAGGAAAAAATCACTGAAATCGCTTGCACACGTCCTCTCGCAAGATCTTGCTTCTGCACATGTGCATGAAGCAAAAAATACAAAAAAATTAAAGAAGAAAGTTGGCAGTGCCCATAGGATTGGCACCGAAGCAGTCGTGCGCAAATTGCAAAATCTGGCACCCACTACCAGTGTGTAGTCCCCTACCCAGTGGTGGGTTACTTCCTGGTCAGGGGGGAACGCAGTGGGGCAGTGAAAATGGAGCTCCACCCTAGAGCACCCAACTTGCACTGAAAGATGTTGAAAGAAAATGCATAAGCCACAGCCACAGTGTGGTAGTTAAAAATTTGGTAGCCCTTCCCTGCCCCTACCACACCGGTAGCAACCCACTACTGGTCCAATACCCAAAACATGCTGTTTATAAAGATCTGACCTTAAACTTTCTGGAATTTATTAAATGTTGTTTGGAAATGTTTTATAGGGAGATGTTGTTTTCTTGCAAAAAGGGGAAACAAAGCCCCTCTGTGTTATATAGTGTCTTCATTTGGTTGAGACAAAAGGTCACGCTGCAAGAGGATCGGTACATTAGTCAGCCTAGCTCCTAGAGATGAGATTGGAGTAAGGAGCTGTCCCTCTCATATTTCCCGCCCTCCCCCTCTCTTTCTCTCACACACAGACATAATTTCTCTCTCACCACACACCTATGCTCTCTGCAAAAGAAAGCAGCTGAGAAGGTAATAAATTCTCTGTGAAGGTGACCTTCTTTTACTTGTCAGTCCTATTTACTTAGGCTGAAATTTATTTTCCACTCAAAAAGAGGGGCCTGAGAGCCACCTACTCTTTTCCACAAATAGTATGTTTCCCAATACATGCCACTCAAATTAAATATGAGAGCCGGACAACCATCTATCAAGATGCTTCCAGTTGGATTTCTGCACCAAGCAGGCATTAGATTTTTATGAGCCTCCTCAGGCTCACCAGCTGTAGTTTATACTAAAATTCTCTCTTAGTAGTACCCTCTTGGTTTTGTAGTTGCCTCCCTGTTGTAGTTATCTCCTAAGGCTGTGATAGCAAACCTTTTTTGGTTTGTGTGGAAAAATATATTTTTTAAAGATTTTAAATATTTAATTGGATTTGTATGCCGCCCCTCTCCGAGGACTCGGGGCGGCTCACAGCATATACAAAAAACAGAAAACAGTAATAAACAATCCAATTAATAATACATTAAAACAATCCTTAAAATTCTGATTTAAAAAACTATCATGGCAATTCATTCGCCTATCATACTAAAAACATGGTTATGACCTATAAAGCCCTACATGGCATAGGACCAGACTATCTCCAAGACTGTTTTCTGCCGCACGAATTCCAGCGACCGGTGAGATCCAACAGAGTTGGTCTCTTCAGGGTCCCATCGACCAAACAATGCCGGCTGGCAGGACCTAGGAGAAGAGCCTTCTCTGTGGGGGCCCCAGCCCTCTGGAGATTCATACTGCCCCCAACCTCCTCGCCTTCCCAAAGAGTTTAAAAACTCATCTTTGTCGCCAAGCCTGGGGTTTCTTAGATCTTCTCTCCTGACTAATTAATGCTTTAGTTTGATTGTTGAATGAATGATACTGATAGTTTTTTAATTAGAATTTTAAAGATTGTTTTTAATGTATTAATTGGATTGTTATTATTGTTCTTGTTTTTTTCTGTACATGCTGTGAGCCGCCCCGAGTCCCCGAAGAGGGACGGCATATAAATCTAATTAAATCTAAATCTAAATCTAAATCTTAATAAATCTAAAATCTGAAATCTAAAATCTAAATCTAAATCTAAATATCTAAATCTAAATCTAAATCTAAATCTAAATCTAAATCTAAATCTAAATCTAAATCTAAATCTAAATCTAAATCTAAATCTAAATCTAAATCTAAATCTAAATCTAAATCTAAATCTAAATCTAAATCTAAATCTAAATCTAAATCTAAATCTAAATCTAAATCTAAATCTAAATCTAAATCTAAATCTAAATCTAAATCTAAATCTAAATCTAAATCTAAATCTAAATCTAAATCTAAATCTAAATTGGTCAGGGGGAGAGAACTAAAAACCCCAGGCCTGGCGGCAAATATGAGTTTTTAAACTCTTTCGGATGGGAGGGAGGTGTCATACACGTGTCCGCATCCATTATTCCATGCAACCCCCCCATGACATCCCCTGTGCTCCCAGCATGACACACCTGTTTTTTGCTCTCTCCAGGCTTCAGAGCTTTTCTAGGCTTTAGAAAACGACCTTCCCCACCCCCACAGGTCAGAAATGGCCCGTTTCAAGATGGGAAATGGGCAATTTCTGACCTCCAGAGGGCCTCCATTTTTGCCCTCCCCAGGCTCCTGGAAAGGCTCTGGAGTTGAGGAGAGCAAAAAGCGGGCCTTCCCCAGCCCCTCCAGCTGAAAACAGCCTGTTTCCCAACTCCCAATGGGCCCAGAAGGCCCGACAATCAGCTTGCTTCCATGCATATGTGTGCCGGACCTGAGCTCACATGTCCACCAATAGGGCTCCACATGCCACAGGTTTGCCACCACGGGTTTAATGTAATATATGAACATGAGTATTGTTGATAATAGCCTTTATCATATGAATAGAATAGATTTGTTTTTCAACTAAGAAATGAAACACTACTCTTGCAATTGGTGCATGGTTGTTAATGTTGCATAGATGTGAGTTAGCACATATTGGTAAGCCATCATCAGTGTATATGTTTCTGAAGAATTGGAATTAAAGCCTCGTGAGATAGGTGTTTCCATTCTGTCTCTTTGGGTCCACACATTAACAATGTAAATAAAATGTATAAATCTTTCTAATTCTCCCCATATTTCTTCTCAACAGCATGTAATAAGAGGGAAAGTAGCAATTAAGTCAAACTCTGAAGAGTGATGGAGGAGAGGTTTCGTAATACCTACCATTTCAATCCTCCACTAGAAGGACTGAATTATTTGGAGTATCTTTGGAATGTTCCAATTAGGTCTTCCTTCCTTCCTTCCTTCCTTCCTTCCTTCCTTCCTTCCTTCCTTCCTTCCTCCCTCCCTCCCTCCTTTCTTTCTTTTTCTTTCTTCCTTTCCTTCCTTTCCTCAATCCTTCCTTCTTTCTTTCCTTCCTTCCTTCCTTCCCTCCCTCCCTCCTTTCTTTCTTTCTTTCTTTTCTCCATTCCTCTTTCCTTCCTTCCTTCCCTCCCTCCCTTCTTTTTCTTTCTTTCTTTCTTTCTTCTCTCTTTCTTTCTATCTTTCTCTAAATTTATATAGTTACCCATTTCCACAAGTCTGTCTATGTGGCAAGCAATTTTAACCAAAAAAAAAAAGTGTTACGAAAACTGAACCATACACAATTAAGAGAAATAAACAATCATCAACATCCTTTACACACTCAGAGTCCCAGGCCCAGGCACAAAATGTGGTATTTAGGGGCTTGTGAAAGGCCAGTAAAACCAAACTAATCTTGGATTGGTGGAGGGGGGGGGCGATATTTCCAAGGTTGGACACAATGGAGAAAACATTCAATTTTGGCCTTTAACAGCTGGTATCCCTTAGCAGATGGGATGTGAAACATGCCCATCCTGCTGGACTGTATCAGATGGTTAGGAACAACAAGGGAGAGATGGTCCTGTACTAACTTGGTCCCATGCTATGAAAGGGTTTGACAACCAGCCTTTTCAATTGCACACAAGAAACTAATGCAGTTCTTGAAGTAATGATCTGCATTATTACCAATAGCGTTAGCATTTAGACTTATATACTGCTTCAGTGTTTTTACAGCCCTCTCTAAATGGTTTACAGAATCAGCATATTCCCCCCAACAATCTGGGTTTTACCCACCTTGGAAGGATGGAAGGCTGAGTCAACCTTGAGCCAGTGGTGAGATTTGAACTGCTGAACTACAGCTAGCAGTTTGCTGAAGCAGCCTGCAGTTCTGCACTCTAACCACTGCGCCACCCTGGCTCTTATCTTACCCAGCTCTTACCCATTCTGAATCATTAAAGCTTCTAAATGCTCTTCAAGGTCAACTCTATATTAGAGGGTATAACAGCAGTAATCCAAGTAGTCCAGACAAAAGGCCACGAAGGTTTGAGTGGCAGTGAGCCCAGCCCAGTTATCCTGATATTGGAAAGAGCCAGTTTTCAAAGCTGTAACAGGATTCCTGTATTAGATTTCTGCCTCCAGAATTAGAGCCCTGGAAAAAACAATAACTTGGGACCTGGTATTCTAATACCATAACACCTGGAGGGCCACTACTATATCATCACAACTGACAAAATCATCAATCAGTTGCAAAAGGCAGCATTACTTGGAATAGTTTACATCATCAAACAACAACATCTGTCTATTCCAGGTTCTTGGGAATGACTTGATAGGTGGATAAAAATGCCAAATCCTGTTTAATGACTATGGCTGACTATATGACCAACCATAATTATATGCCATGCATTGAGACTGCACATTTACATGTGTGCCATTTTAATTTAAGTATATTCAATATTGCCTAACAAACTGCAGAACTGCAGAAAAAACTATTTATTTATTTGATTGATTGATTGTTTGTTTGGACTTATATGCCACCCTTCTCCAAGGATTCAGGGAAGATTACAACATATAATTGCTACCAACCTGCCTTCATTGAGGACCTGTGTACTGCACGAGTAAAAAAAAGCTGTGAAAATACACTGCTCAAAAAAATAAAGGGAACACTCAAATAACACATCCTAGATCTGAATAAATGAAATGTTCCCATTGAATATTTTGTTCTGTACAAGGCTGAATGGGCTGAGAACAAAATAAAATTGATTGTCAATCAGTGTTGCTTCCTAAGTGAATAGTTTGATTTCACAGAAGTTTGATTTACTTGGAGTTATATTCTGTTGTTTAAGTGTTCCCTTTATTTTTTGAGCAGTATATTTACAGACATCTCACATCCTGGACACAAACTGTTTCAATTCCTACCCTCAAAATGACACTATAGAGCACTGCACCCCAAGACACCAAGACACAAGAACAGTTTTTCCTGAATGCCATCACTCTGCTAAACAAATAATTCCCTCAACACTGTCAGTCTGCACTACTATTAATCTTCTCATTGTTCCCATCATTCATCTCCTCCCACAAATGACTGTATGACTATAACTTTGTTGCTTGTATTTTTACAATTTATATTGACTGATTCCTAATATGATTGGATTGCTTTTATGTACCTGGACTATCATTAAGTGTTGTACCTTAAGATTCTTGACAAATGTATCTTTTCTTTTACGTACACTGAGAGCATATGCGCCAAGACAAATTCCTTGTGTGTCCAATCACACTTGGCCAATAAAATTCTATTCTATTCTATTCAAAATGACATGAAAAATGGTTTAAGGGAAAAAAATGATAACTTGAGTAAAAAAAGAAAAGGAAAACAGTGAAATAGGACAATTTGAAGAAATGAAATAGAGTAGAGAAAGAGGAGCGAGAAATGTACAAAAAATGGAAGAAAATCTATTTGTAGATTTTGATATTTGTAAAGATGAAATTTGTATGGAATCTTTCAATCTTTAAATATCAAGCCCATGGAACCTCTTGGTATCCTAAAAGACTTTGTCAGTCCAGGAAATGCCAACATCTCATTTGTTTCACCTTCAATCTTATAAAAAGCCCTTGTTCCTGAAAGGCTGTTGCCAGGTTAAAACACAATTAATCTCCTGCTGCACCTGGCGTGAGTGTGTATTTGTGGACGTGGGTGAATATGTCTATATGTTTGTGTGTTAGCACTTGGATGTATGCCAGTGTCCATATATCCTTCAACTTTCTCTCCTTGGGAGAATCGAGTTTGGAATATCTCCCCCACCCTTCCTGCTTTTGCCATGCCTGCCGGCTGCTGTGATTGCTGCGTGTATAAGGCTGAAAGCATTGTTTGAATGATGAGGCTGGACTAGGCTAGATAGACCCTGATGCCTCAAGAGAGGGAGGGAGCAGCTGCCTCTCCTTCTTTCCATTTCTCTCTCTCTTCCTCTCTTCCTCTCTCTCTCTCACACACACACAAACACACACACAAGCACACGCTGTCTCTCGCCTGGCCAGAAATCAGATCAGAAAAGCAGCGATGAACTGCTTTCTTCCCTGAGTTCCTGAGAAACAGAGAAGTTGAAGGAGGCAGAGCTGTAGAAGCACTACATACTTTTGGCAGAGCCAGAGTTCCCACTAGGGCTTATTTCCCAAATGCCCTGGGGGAGCTAGTGATGCTCTGGGAGGACTTCCCTTTCCTTTCACCCACCTCCGAGGGACATGGATCTAAGTGAGAATTGCAGCTGAGATTTACCACCATGCTTAAGTTTCGAGCCGATCGTCGCGTCAGGTAGGACTTGCCAAGTGATGCTCTAAAGTGTTGGGAGAAGGGTGGTGCTCCCTGGCCTTTCTCTTTCTGCTTTGTGGTAGGGGGGTGGCAGGCAGTGATATATCTGATATCGTGGCTTTGGGGGAACTTCATTTTTGTCAGTGGCTGCTGCATTGCAGTGCTCAGGATAGCAGATGGTTTAACTCAGGAGTTTGTGGAACAGGACCAGGCAACTGCTTCTAAGGAAACATTTAAGAGATCCAGGGGAAGTTGTCTTTCTTGTGCTCGTGTTGAACCCTGAAAGCTGAAATGGGATGTGGGGGGGGGAGAGATTGGAGGAATGCCAGCAAGAGCTGCAGAAACCACACACAACTACAAAGGATGCTAAAGGAAAGAGGAGCAGAGTTTCACAATAAAGGCAGACCTGCTTCTGGCTGAATTGATTAAAGCAGTCTTCTGTATAAAGACTGAAATGAAAGCAGATCAGTAACTAAGTACTGTAGAGCCCCAGAGGCAATATCTGTCCATAAATAACAGGATAACTCCAAGAAAGTTAATTTCCTCAGAAGCTGGGCAACATACACTCAGATTGAGTCTTTCCCCTCCTGAAACTCCTTAAGAAGTAGGGTACAGCTTCAATTGTTATGTTAAAATAAAAAGGGCAAGCAAATTCACATTGAGGATATTTTTCAGTGTTGCTTAAGAATGGTTTCATTACATGTGAAAGCCCTGGTGCAAAGAGGCAGTAATCTAATACCATGATGACTCTGATTTTTGCTCCAAGGACTTTCTTCTCATTTAAGTTTTAGCACTGGAAAAAGTGCAGAGAGGGAGAGAGAGAGAAAGAGAGAGAGAAACAGGAAGGTCATGGAAAGTAGGACAAAGGATGAAGATGAGTAAATGCAATGTTAGATACCATTTAGAGCACTGTGGTGCACTGGAGTGAGTTGGGTTAAATAGGAGCTTCTCTCTTGGCATTTGGCTGGATGTGGAAGATCTTGTTTATAGATACAAATCCTGTTTTTTGCTCAGATTCTTTCATTGGGTAAACATGTAACACTGATATTGTTATAATAAACAAAAGTTTGTATCTTTCTTTCTATGTGAATCATTCCCTTAGCTTGATGTGTCTCTTTAGTTAGGAAGGGATTTACTTCTATTTCAAATTATATTGTTATCCTTAGAAATATTGTTGTTCATTTTTTTAATGCTACTATCTACTTCCAGGTTTCTTACCCGAGTTGATAGCAACAAATAAGCAATAATCAAGAATTCTGTGGATATTTTTAAAAAGAAAATTCTACTGAGGCTATATCATACATTCAGGTGAAATTTCACATAGTTTGGTGATTTAGGCTTAACTTAAAACTTTAACATAGTGTTGACCTAATACAGTAACAATACATTGTTTGGACCTATTTTCAGTTGCCACACAAACCTAAAAGTTAAACTGATTAATTTATTCAGCAAATTATAGTATACAGTACATTGAGAGACAAAAAATATGCAAGGTTATATTTGTAAAATTGGTTTGAAAAGCAGAAGTTTAAAAACAGATTGTTTTCCTTAGCGGAGCAGCTTGTTGTTTCTTCATCTTCAGTTCTTGAGAGTAAATGGAGAATACTATCTCCATAAAACTTGGTCTTGGTTCTTATTTCCAGCTCTTAATTCTGATGTGCGCATTCTGTCCTGCATTGCAAACACCTTCTAATAATAAAGTAAACTGTATATTCCTATGAAGATGCCAAAATAGATCATATTTAAGATCCTGAAACCTTCCAGAAGATAATAGTTAATTTCAGCATCTCTTTTCCTTTTTACTGAAATGTTTTTCAGCATTATCATTTTCTTATCTGGTATGCAATTTTTGCTAGCATTGATGTGCCTCCCTCTACTCCAACTCCAGCAGTCTCAGAAAATTAGAAAATGATATATGATATATCTGAAGTTTCTCTCTTTTAGTGACATATCTGTTACAACTGGCACCATTAAAGCATGCTGAGGAATGAGTTCCTCTTTGTTGCCATTTTATTGAAACATATAACCACCTACTTCACATTTTCAAGTGGAACATCAAGTTCTAACCTTCTATCCACAATATTCTAAGTTTCCATAAATCAGCTTTTCTGAAATCTTGAATCCATCTAGAGCTGTTCTCATATAATGGCCCATCCTCCTTCATTCTAACATAGCTAAAAACAAGGACAGATACCTTAATGACCAAAGATTGCAGTAATATTTGTATGTCTATTGTTGCTCTCAGATAAGAAATTGATCATATTTTTTCTTTTTTTATATTTTTGACACACAAAAATACTCTAACTGGGATGTCTGTTATCATTTTAGATGTTTTCTGATGGTTGCTTCTATTAATAATGTACAGTTTATGAAGTAGATTTACTATACAATTGCAAGATCATATGCAGTGGAAAAAGTTAAGAATGTAAATAAATTATCTCTCTTGATCCTTCATTATTTTTCAAACGCTAGTACAAATAAATATCAAGATAATCCAGAACTAGAATAGATATAGAAGATTAGCACAATATTGGATTTTGCCAACAGTCAATTTGCTGATTATCTTAAGAAAGTTAGAAAGCATTGCGTCTATTTCTGAATTTTGCATGGCAGTGTGGCTTTGCTGAGCATCGCTCCAAATTTTCTGTCAGAATGACATAAACACACTTTCTATGGAATAAGAAGGCTTCCCAAATATACATCCAACCCTGGAACACTCTTTTTTATTTGTGGTACATGTGCATAGCTGTAAAATCAGGCTGTAAAGAGTATAGTCAGAAGTAGGAGTAAGAAAGTTAGTTATGGGTTCAGCCGGCTGATTGCAGGAAGGAGCTGACTATGATGTCAGTATGGTAGGAAAAGCATCAGGACCCTGGACAGAACCCAGAAATGCTGGCAGCAAAACTGAAGCCAGCAAGCAGGTAGCATTGGTCAGATGCCAACTGAAGGTTGACATAATGCTGCAGAACTGATGTGTGATCTTGGCATTGCCTCTTTACAGCAAACCAGCTAGTTAAAGGGACAGTGATATGTTCCAGCCATTGTGGCAAGCCTCCTGATGTACATACTGCTTAACGTCTCTGGAATAAGGGCAAGTCTCCTTTTAGAGAGGGGGGTACTGAAAAATGTTACCTGAGAAATAATCCTAAATTGGATCACAGAGAAGGATGGCATCTCATTTCACCAGGCATCAGTGGATGTGAGGATTTTCTAAGTGTGTTGCATGTGAATGAAAGTAGCCAGTGAGATTTTTAAAAAGTCTGTACTCATGATCAGAATACAGTGGCACCTCTACTTACGGACTTAATTCATTCTGTTATCAGGTTCTTAAGTAGAAAAGTTTTTAAGAAGTAATTTTTCCCATAGGAATCAATGTAAAAGCAAATAATGTGTGCGATTGGGAAAATCACAGGAAGAATGGAGGCCCTGTTTCTTCCCAGGAAATTCCTAGAGAGGCCCTATGGAGGGTTCTCTCCACCTGTTTCCTCCCAGGAGATTGCTAGAGAGGCCCCACAGAGGCTTTCCCCCACCTTTTCTGGCCCTGTTTCCTCCCAGGAGATTCCTAGGGAGGCCCCACGGAGGCTTCTCCCTGCCTTTTCAGGTTACAGTTTCGGAGGCTTGGGTTTGTAATTGGAAAATGGTTCTTGAGAAGAGGCAAAAAAATCTTGAACACCCGGTTCTTATCTAGAAAAGTTCATAAGTAGAGGTGTTCTTAGGTAGAGGTACCACTGTACTATATTTTTTTCTGGGTTGACAGCTACATTTTATCTATCTGTGGCATATTGGAGACTGCACTCTGAATATTATCGTCTAATATAAAATCTTTGCTTTCCCATCATATCATGTGCATTCAATTAGAATCAATTACAGCTAATATGATTACTCTGCTATTTTCAGCCCATTTATTTAAGTTATCAAGATGAATCTTATTTCCACCTTCTCAGGTGTTACCTTCAAATTTGATAAAGATTTGGCCCATTTCTATGTGCAATGTTTTAATACAAAGAACAGATACCTCTCTCCAGTTGATAACTGAGAACAGTTTTCAGGTCTTGTATATTTACTTGTTATATAATCAAATCCACATTTACATAGCTTATCAATTAAAACATGGTGGGTTACCTTATGAAATGCTTGCTGAATTCAATTTATATTTCATCCAACAGTTTCCCAACAATCTACTAGGGAAATAATTTGATTCAAAGTTGGGGTATAGTCTGTAAAATTTATTTGTGATAAATTATTGGTGATTTCTGATAATTCCTGAACTGTTTTCAAGGTTTATATATTACAGGTGACTTTATTATTACTTTACTATTTGCTCTAGAATTTCTGAGGCATTGGTGCCCTGCTTTTTGGCCCAAACATGAACAACGTTAGACCCTCTCCCGTTATTTGGATTTTCATTAATTGCCCAAGATTTCTCAAAGACAAAACATGGCTTTTGGTGAAGCCATCAGTAAGTTATTTCATTACTATTGGAACAACTTATCTGGACATGCACATGTAAATTTATTCACAATAAATCAATATTTCTTTACAATACTTCTGTGAATCCAAGTTTCCCAAGCTTATCCCAAGAATGAACTAATGTTGGCATCCTTGCCGTGATAAAATATAGTCTTTGGTTTTGAACTGGCTTGAGAAAAGAAGTTGGAATACAGTGTTCCCTCGATTTTCGCTGGGGATGCGTTCTGAGACCACCCGTGAAAGTTGAATTTCCGCGAAGTAGAGATGCAGAAGTAAATACACCATTTTTGGCTATGGACAATATCACAAACCATCCCTTAACACTTTAAACCCCTAAATTACCATTTCCCATTCCCTTAACAACCATTTACTCACCATTATTACTGGTACTCACCATTGAATAAGACACTTAGTGATCCTAATATTTATAAACATAATTACAGTGATCCCTCGATCATCGCGAGGGTTCCGTTCCAGGACCCCACGCGATGATCGATTTTTAGCGAAGTAGCGGTGCGGAAGTAAAAACACCATCTGCGCGTGCGCAAATGGTGTTTTTACTTCCACTGCCGCCCGCCCTTCGCCCGCCCACCCCGTTGCTCATGCCTGGGGTGCGCGCGCGCTTGGGGACACCCCAGCTCCGCTTCCCAGCTGGGAAGCGGAGGTGGGGTGTCCCCAAGCGCGCGCGCTTTCCCCAGCAACGCGCGCGCGCGTGGGGACACCCTAGCTCCGCTTCCCAGCTGGGAAGCGGAGGTGGGGTGTCCCCAAGCGCGCGCGCTTTCCCCAGCAATGCGCGCGCGTTGGGGACACCCTAGCTCCGCTTCCCAGCTGGGAAGCGGAGGTGGGGTGTCCCCAAGCGCGCGCGCTTTCCCCAGCAACGCGCGGTGGGGACACCCTAGCTCCGCTTCCCAGCTGGGAAGCGGAGGTGGGGTGTCCCCAAGCGTGCGCGCTTTCCCCAGCAACGCGCGCGCGTGTGGGGACACCCTAGCTCCGCTTCCCAGCTGGGAAGCGGAGCTGGGGTTTCCGCGCGCGTGCCGCCCGCCAGCCCACGCCGTTGCTCGCGCCGCCGCTGGGGTCTTACCGGGGCAAGAGGGGGAAGACCCAGGGAAGCCTCTGCCCGGCGGAGAAACTCCACCATGTACGCATGCGTGGAAGGGCACGCATGCGCAGATGGTGGAGTTTACTTCCGGGTTGAAAACTAGCGATATAGCCCTTTCGCGATGCTCGAGGACGCGAAACTCGAGGGATCACTGTATTTATTAACAATTATTATTATTTTTTGTTATTTATTTGCAAAAATTATTAGTTTGCTGATGATGTATGATGTCATCAGGCTGGAAAAAACGTGGTATAGGAAAAAAACCGTGAAGTATTTTTTAATTAATATTTTTTGAAAAACTGTGGTATAGGCTATTCACGAAGTTCTAACCCCCGAAAATCGAGGGAACACTGTATATTTAAAATAGGGCTAAAGTTTTGGGTATAAAATTTTGGTGAACACTAAATGACAGCAGTGGATCAGAACTTTTGTGCCTCTTTGTTACCATCTCATAGTTATCCATGTTTTTACAATTCAGAATTGGTACCCTTGTGAGAAAGAGCTGTTGTTTCATTGGAGATGGGGGCAAAAAACATTTAAAGGCTTGCTTTTAATCTGTCTTAGTGCACCATTCCAATCCACTGATGTATATTTGCTGAAGAAATGCCATCCCTTTTCAAAACTCTTTTAATGCAGAAAAGTAAGCCATATAAAAACCGACTCTGAAAAATTCTGATAAAACAGAGCATAGTTAGGAGAAGGAGTGGTATAACTTGGGAGCCGAGTTAAAAGAGGGATAAGCCTAGAATCCCTGTGTAGCCACAAATGAACTAAGTCAAACCTCCCTTGAATTGTGTTGACCCTTATCTAACCCAAAGTAGGTGTTAATTATTAGTTGAGAAGAGACTTGTGCATAGGCATGATTAACAATAAATCAGTTTAATTGGAGCTGCAGGTGTGGACCTGATCTTTCAAGTATGACAGCATGCTTGAAAGATCAGCATATACAATTATATATTCTACAATTATATAACCTATCAAATTTCGCCTGACTTTGCATTTGGGTAACTATTGCTAATTTTGGGGGGGGGGGGGGATGAGGAAAGTGTTGTAGTTGATTTTTTTTTACACCATGTTTAGCACAATATGTACATAGGCTTTTTTATAGTAAACATTCAGGTTTCCCTGAATGCAAAACCATGTTTAATGAGAATGGGTAAAGTCCAAGTATGGAAACTTTGATTTAAACATGGGGAATTTGGTAAATTCTTTAACTTGAATTAGAGAAACTCCCTAAAGCAAAAGCAAAGGCCATTCTTACCTGGCCAGGTTCTTCCCAAGCTGCTTAGCTAGAAAAAATAAATTAGCACAGTCTGAACAAATGGACTATATTTTTTTTCTGCATCCAAATTCTGTCATTCTGTTCTAATGAACAGTTTTGGTTTCACTCACAATTATTTAATATTTATCAGGAAGGAAGCTCAAAGTTTAGAGCAGTCTTGATCAACTCATCATTCAATACAGTGCACATCATTCTCGCCCAGTATAGTTGGTCAAGTGCAATTTCTACCTGCTTTGCAAGAGTGCCTGTTTTGGAGATCTTCAAGACTCTTTCCATTTAAATATTCATACCAGATCTTGAGAGAGAATAGACCAGTGATGGCGAACCTATGGCATGGGTGTCACAGGTGGCACGTGGAGCCATGTCTGCTGGTACGCGAGCTGTTGCCCTAGCTCAGCTCCAATGTGCATGTGTGTGCCGGCCAGCTAATTTTTGGCTTGCACAGAGGCTCTCGGAGGGCGTTTTTGGCTTCCAGAGAGCCTCCGGGGGGAGAGAGCGTTTTACCCTCCCCTGGCTCCAGAGAATCCTTTGGAGCCTGAGGAGGGCAAAACATGAGTCTACTGGGCCCACCAGAAATTGGGAAATAGGCCATTTCTGGCCTCGGGGGGGGGGGGGGAAGCTGTTTTCACCCTCCCCAGGCATTGAATTTAGGGTGTGGGCACTCGTACATGCGCAATACTGCACGCTTACACTCTTTCAGCACCCAAGGAAAAAAAGGTTCGCCATCACTGAAATAGACTATATAAATAAAGAAGTTGTATGAAATGATATGGAATTTTGCACACAATGATATGGAATTTTGCAGGACAAGAAAGGTAGACATTTGCACTAGTGCCATTCACACGCCAGATTGATCGTGCTGTATGTTCATTTAATCCATGAAATGGGGTTAAAATTGTAATCTGGCCTGTCGCGAGTCATTGAAAACTTGTTTATCTATTCTTTGATACGCATTTGTGTGTGTATGTGTGTAGGAAATGACAGCCTGCTTTTTGTAAACATAAAACTAATAAAGCTCAGCAGGCCAAGATAACATAATGTATTCTAATTAAAATCTGCATCCGGAAAAGCACATCACAGAGCACGGCTGGCTTGATTTGTTTTGGCTGCGGTAATTTAATAGTTTTGTTTTAGTCAGTATGTCTCCATTGTAAAAGCCCAGTCTTACAAGGAGTAGGCATTGCACTGTAGGGATCTCAACCAGTGCCTTTCTGCACATTATACGGATTTAGGCAAATGGAAAAATTGTCAAGTGTGCCGTTATGGCCTCTGAATTCCTTATTTAAAATGTTCCCTAGATTTTCCTTAAAAAAAACCCAAAACACCCTTCCTTCTGTAAGAGAAGTGGATTAACTCAGTTCACAAACTATTGTTTATTTCATGTAATGTCAGCCTTGTGAGGCAGTCCAGACAAGAAGCACACCCAAAAGTATTAACCCTCATCACCTCGAGGTTTGATTACTTCAATGCTCTCTGCATGGGGCTACCTTTGAAGAGTGTTCGGAAACTACAAATCGTGCAAAATGCAGCCGTGCGAGCAGTCATGGGCCTTCCTAAATACGCCCATGTTTCTCCAACACGCCACGGACTGCATTGGCTGCCATTGGTTTCTGGACACAATTCAAAGTGTTGGTAATGACCTATAAAGCCCTACATGGTATCAGGCCAGATTACTTGCGGGACCGCCTTCTGCCGTATGAGTCCCAGCAACTGATTAGGTCCCACAGAGTTGGCCTTCTCCAGGTCCCATCAACTAGACAATGTCGCTTGGCAGGGCCAAGAGGAAGAGCCTTCTCTGTGGGTGCCCCAGGACCCCAGATCCCCCCAGAGATTCGCACTGCCTCCATCTTCTTCCCTTCCGCAAGACTCATTTATGCTACCAGGTTTGAGGTGATTAGATTTAACCCCTGGTTGACAAATGACTGTTGTCTGAATGTGTATGATTGATTTTAATGTATCTGGGGATTTTAGATTGTTTGTTTAGTGTAATTAATTGGATTTATCTATTGCATTCTGTTGTTTTTATATGTTGTAAGCTGTCCGGAGTCCTTAGAGGGGGGGCATATAGATCAAACAAACAAACAAACAAACTCTATATTTATTGTAAAGTTCCATTAACAGAATGTTGCAGTTCTAAAAATACATCTCCCTCTCTCACCTGACCCTTACAGCCCAAGAACTTAGGAAGGGTCTTATTGAAAACTCCATTTCTTCTGTAGATTCAGCCATCTCTTATTTGATTGTTGCCTACTCTCTGGCTTTTCCTCGAGGTCATTATCACATACTATTACAATTGAAGAAAAGCTTGAGGTGGTATAATCCAAAATTTCTCCTGATCATTTGCATGCTGTGATAATATTTTTAAATTGTTAACTCTATAGAATAGAGGTCTTCAAATTTGTCAACTTTAAGACTTGTGGACTTCAATTTCTAGAATTCTCCAGTCTGCCATGTTGGCTGGAGAATTCTGGGAGTTGAAGTCCACAAGTCTTAAAGTTGCCGAGTTTGAAGACGTCTACTCTAGAACAGTGATTTTCAACCTTTTTTGAGCCGCGGCACATTTTTTACATTTACAAAATCCTGGGGCATACCACCAACCAAAAGGACACAAAACGACACTCTAAGACACTCTTCTCTCTTTTTCCATCCCTGTCTCCTCCCCCTCTTGTGTGTGTATACATACTCTTGAACCATTTCCAAAAACAGGTGAGGGCTGGGGGGGGTTTCTCTCTTATTTTTTGGGTGCTTTTTATCATATGTTTTAAATCAAGAGTCACTTCTCTCTCTCTCTCTCTCTCTCTCTCTCTCTCTCTCTTGTTTCTCTCTCTTTCCTCTCATTCTCTGTCTCAATCATTTCCTCATTTCTCTTTTTTCCTCCCCTCTTTGCTCATTTCTCTCTCTCTCCCTTCCTCTCCTTTTTTCTCTCTCTCTCTTGCTTGCTTTCTTTTTCTCTCACTCTTGCTTTCTCTCTCTCTCTTTCTCTCTCTCACTCTTTCTTTCTTTCTTTCTTTCTTTCTTGCTCTTTCTCTCTCTCTCTTTCTCTCTCTCACTCTTTCTTTCTTGCTCTTTCTCTCTCTCTTTTCTCTCTCTCTTGCGTTCTCTCTCTTTCTTTCTTTCTCTCTCTCTCTCTCTCTCTCAGCAAAAATTTGTGAGACCAGAACCTGAGCTTCCTTCTTCACGGCATACCTGACCGTGTCTCGCGGCACACTAGTGTGCCACGGCACACTGGTTGAAAAACACTGCTCTAGAAGACGCCATGAAATGGCCCAATATCTCTCAGTCTGGAATAGAGCATCTACATTCTGTATTAAAATAGTCAGCTACAAACAGTACCAGAGAAGATGGAGAAATGACATACTGTATATATAAAAGCTGCCCCGAGTCCTCAGAGAGGGGCGGCATAAAAATCCAATAAATAAATAATAATAAATAAATAAAAGGTTCTTAAACCAGGCAGTCCAATTTGCAAAACATTTTTCTGGCAGAAGGCTATTTGAAAATGTCAAAGTATTGTTTTTAGATCTCTGCCAAGAAATGGTGGCCACAATAATCCTTAAGGAGCTATCAAAAATGGGTTGCATGGTTTCTAATGTCTCATTAATGCGCTTGCTTGCAACAGTAACACATGATTGTGTTATTATTCTCCTGCAATTTTAATATGCTATGGACTCAACATATGAAATGATTATGCTTCTAATTAAATCACAACAGCTATTTAAAAATGCTTTATTGTTAGTGGTGATAGATATTTGCCTGCAGCAGCCTCGGGCCTGTAAACAACTTTTAGATAGGTAAGGCAGAAAATGTGGACAAAGTCATGATTTGTGTCCACATTGATGTATTATGAGTAGAGTTTTCTGTTTTGTTACAGACATAGATGTTACTTTTGTCAGATCATTATAACAAAACTTCCACCAAGACTGAAAACTGTAGAAGGTTATGAATTATTACTGTGACTGCTGATCTTTTCAAAATTCAGCAGTTTCCTGGAAATGTTCTATAGATACAATTGTTAGATGAAGAGTAGACTGGAGAATGTAAAATCATTTCAGATAGGAGTAATGGCTAGTACTTGTCTGTAAACTGGCTTGGTAACTCTAAATGGGTCAAGGCAGACTAGTTTCCATCTCTAAGATATACTCATAGTCAAACTACTATGGAAGCTGCAAAAGAGATGCACCTTGAAAAATATATATTCTCTGTTAATTATCAGTCAAACGCAAATTACATTTCCATATAATCCATATCAATAATGCTGTGTCTATTTATTCATTTCTTTATTTATTGGATTTGTATGCCATCTATTTCTTATTGGTTTTTTTCCCCTTAGCCATAATGAAAGACGGAACACTTTCCTTCATCCAGTGACTAGCCAGACCCCAGAAGAGAACAACCACTTTGGATTGCAAAGGTTGGTGGATTTTAGTGCCTTGCAATATTGAACAGAAAATGGAAGTTCGTGAAAGAGCTTAGATTTAAGGATGAAAAATATCAAATGAAAGAAAATAGTCTCTTAGTTATCCAGAAGTTTAGCTTAAGAGAAAAAAGAGCAGGGATTTGCACAAAGAAGATTGGTATTATGTCTGATTTGATGAATATTTATTTATGCAGGCAGGGGTGGGCAGCAGGCAGGACGGGGGGGAACCCAGTTCCACTGGTGGAAATGAAGATGCATGCGCAACTCCAGCTGATTGGCGTCTGTCACTTCCTGGATTACTAGTCTCGTCTCGGCTCTCCTTTTTTTCTCTGCTGCTGCTGCTGTGTCTGCGCTCCTTGATTTTTTCCTCTTTCCTCCTTCTTGGCCTGGGATAAGCTTTCCTCTCTCCTGCCTGGCTCCCCTCCAGCCTCACATGGCCACCTTAGATTTTTATGCCGCCCTTTCTCCTTAGACTCAGGGCGGCTTACAACAGGTTAGCAGTAGCACTTTTATGCTTCTGGCAGCACCTGTTCACCTAGCTACCCAGCCCATGGTGGGGGGCGACCCAGGAAGGAGAGTGCGGGAAACATGAAGCAAATTATCACTCCAGTGAGCGACACTGGTAAGGTTGTAAGTCGAGGACTTAATTATGATCGTTCAAACCACTCCCACCTAGTCACATGGCTGGCAAGCCATTCCTACCCAATTACATGACCATTAAGCCACACCCACAAAATAAGTCATACCCACAGGGTGGCAGTAAAAATTTTGTCTGCCCATTACTGTATGCATGTATGTATGTATGTATGTATGTATGTATGTATGTATGTATGTATGTATGTATTTAGTCAGTGAAATATATACTAGAAAACAAGTATAAGTATAATCATGGACATGAACATAGGAAATGAATACAAATACATGAGGACAGTAGGACAGGGATGGTAGGCATGCTGACGCACTTATGCACACTCTGTTACAGACCTCTTAGGAATGGGGTGAGGAGCACGGCAGATAATTTAAGGTTAAAGATGTGGGGGTTGAAGATGTAACAACAGAGACAGGTAATGCATGCCAGGCATTGACCAATAATTCCTGGTTTAAGATAATGTTAAGATCAATATATGGTCATGCATTTGTGGTAAGAAAGTATAAGAAGCAAAGTCAGCTTCTTATGTATTTTTCCTCTCCTTTCCCTGCAATCCCAGATCTGTCTTTGACATGTCAAGCAAAGCAAGTAGCAAGCGGCCGGCAGCAATCAATAGTGAACCCTCCAATCACACAATGGTTTCAGAGGTGCCTCAGGAACGACCAAATGGCAGGGTATGTATGTTTGTTTATTTATTTATTTATTAGATTTGTATGCCACCCTTCTCCGAGGACTCCGGGCAGCTCACAGCTTATAATATAACATATAGTACAATGGCAGATATAATTAAATTTAAAATTACAATCTAAAAATCCAATATTTAAAAACAATCATACCAGTTCAATCATACAACTTATATCTCATTTCGTTGCCCAGGCGGCTGAGACCTAATTGCCCCAAGCTTGGAAACATAGGTGAGTCTTAAAGTGAGATGGGGGGTCAGTGCAAATCTCCAGGGGGAGCTGATTCCAGAGGGCTGGGGCCCCCCCAGAGAAGGCTCTTCCCCTAGGCCCCGCCAAGCAACATTGTCTGGCTGATGGGACCTGGAGAAGGCCAACTTTGTGGGACCTAATCGGTGGGTGGGACTCATACGTAACCTGGCCTGATGCCATGTAGGGCTTTATAGGTCATTACCAACACTTTGAATTCTGTTCAAGGTGATAAGGGCATTGATACATTGTGCATTGTGGTCTTTCATATTTTTCTTTTTGTGGCTCTTTTTCTAATAGGGCCATCCAAACCTTCTGGCTTTCAAGTTTTCCTATCTGAAAAATAAGTTGCATCTGATCTGCTAATGTGGAATTCAGGGCACTATAGAACAAACCTACCACATTGTTCTTCAAAGTTTAAAATCATGTTCTGGTTATTTCACTTCATGGTGTCCAAGCAGAACTAGTTGATATTGGAATATCTTAGCATAAATGGCATACATGTAAAAATTTTACCTCACAAAAATTAGGCATCTTTTTTATGCAAAATGTCATAGCCAGCATGTGCCAAGATTATGAATTTAATCCATATTTAGTCATGCTTAAAAATTGACCCAATGGTACTCAGTTAGAGATAAGTTAATCATGTCTTATTGCTTTCCGTGCACCTAATATTCTAATATTTATTTATCAAATTTATCACCCCAGAGTTCCAAAGGAGTCTAAGTGGTTAATAAAATATAAATCAATTAAAAAGCCAAACTAAAACTAATATAAAGGATACAATAAGACTATAACAAGAATAAATGATGCAAAAACTCAGCAACCATCAGCCTTAATATAATTAAGCAGGATTTCATTGTATTAGCACTGCTTGTTTTGCCTGTCCAAACCTTTCTGTTTTATTTCCCAAAGGCATCATCACGTACTTCCAGGAAAGGAATTGCTTTTGGAAAACGTTCTAATTCCATGAAGAGGAATCCCAGTGCTGCGGTGACCAAGAATGGTTGGCTCTTCAAACAGGTAAACCACCAGTCCTTCACTACATCAGAAGATACTCATAGCCTCTAAGCTGCAAGTACATTTTGAAGGCCCCCAAACCAATTCCTAATTCTGTTGATAAATTAGATCCCACAGTTTAATGCTGAAATTCTTTTGCAAAATGTTCCTCACCCACAGACATAATTAAATAATTATTTGGAGGCTTCTGGGTTCTTTTTTGGACTGTCCAATTTGACAATACAGCCATGTTCACTAAAGCATCTTTGGCTCTACCAAACATGACTTTTATCCACTAAAACTGGAGCAAATGCTATTTAGTAGGCTAAATGTTGCCCAAGCTTCTCCTATTTTTTCTCTAATATCACAGTCCAGGCTTCATGCTTCAGGACAGTCAAGGAAGTGCTTTTCAACCCACTACTTGGCTTTTCTCATAAGTTCTTATTGAGCAAGAAAATGATTTGAAAGTCATTGGCTTATTTGATCATTCCCCCAGTGATTTCTAGCTGTCTTAGGCATGAAAGTCAGCCTGGTGACTTAAAGGCAGGAATAGGTAGCTAGGTAGTTTAGGTAGATAGGTAGGTAGATAGATAGGTAGATAGATAGGTAGATAGATAGGTAGGTAGGTGGATGGATGGATGGATGGATGGATGGATGGATGGATGGATGGATGGATAGATAGATAGATAGATAGATAGATAGATAGATAGATAGATAGATAGATAGATAGATAGATAGATAGATAGATAGATAAAATTACTCCATTTGGATTGCTGTGCATATATCTTGGATGAAAAATATTGGGATTGCTAAGCAACTGGTCAAGATCTCTACATGACTTCAAATATATATACACTGCTCAAAAAAATAAAGGGAACACTTAAACAACAGAATATAACTCCAAGTGAATCAAACGTCTGTGAAATCAAACTGTCCACCTAGGAAGCAACCCTTTTTGAGAATCAATTTCACATGCTGTTGTGCACATTCAACTTCGTACAGAACAAAGTATACAATGAGAATATGTCATTCATTCAGATCTGGGATGTGTTATACCCTTTATTTTCTTGAGCATTTCCCCCCCCAAAGAGCATGTGAGTCTGTCAGTTCTACCAAGGGCTCCCTTAAATCTACAATTCTCCTTTTAAATATTTTAATTCAATTTTTATTTACTGCTAACATTCCCTAACATTTAGAAACTGGATTAAAATATTTCGTAATTCCAAAACAAAGATCATTTTCAGAATGGTTTAAGCATATATTTCCTTAATTCATTAAAGTACGGCACAATCAGATTTGCAACATTCTGTTATTAGTAAGTAAAAGTAGTTTTAGTCTGCAGGATCCAATCTGGGTCAATCTCCGGGACTAGAGATTTAGTCTTCCAAGTTTTTGGATTTGTGCTGAGCCCATCATTGGAAAACTTCTCTCTTTAATCAAATTGTGCATTGGACAATATGAGACATTGAGTAAGGGTGCCCCACAGGAAAATTGGGCAGCTAATAAGCTCCTAGAAGACATTTATAGAGTGGGCTCATGGTTCTCCAGGTTCTTTTCATTAAAGCTGAACTCTTACGCTTGGCCAAAGCCTTCTCCCCCCCTCCCCCCAATATGTGAGGGACAGCTGTGATGTGTTCCACCACAGGGTGCTTTGGCTTCACTGTAGGAAAATGATACATTGAAATTGGAAAAGTTCCAATTTCTACAATGGAGAAAGGCCATTCAATCCACCTACCTATTACAGGAAGGAGGGAATGTTTACAGAAAATTGCACATCACAGACCCCTTATTTCTTGTTTCTCGGTGTGTTTGGTCAGATTGCTTTCTGACTTGTCATTCTGATACTGGGGACCAAAGTATTTCCTCTCACACGAAGTAACTTCAGAAGTAATCTAGATACTGCTTCCACAGCAAGTGGGCAGGAGATATTCTATTCTAGAAGATGGTTCTTCATGGTAAATTCAGTGTACCAGTTCTTGTCCTATCCTATCTAGTAATTCTATTACTTTGTTTGACCTTAGTCCAGTGATGGTGAACCTTTTTTTCTTCGGGTGCCGAAAGAATGTGCGCATTGCACATGTGTGACGAGTGCCCACACCCATAATTCAATTCCTGGGGAGGGCGGAAACAGCTTCCTCCACCTTCTGGATGCCTTCTGGAGGCCAGAAATGGCCATTTCCCAACTTCTGGTGGGCCCTGTAGGCTCATGTTTTGCCCTCCCCAGGCTCCAAAGGCTCCCCTGGAGGCGGGGAGGGTAAAAATACCCTCCCCCCACCCCCGGAGGCTCTCTGGAAGCCAAAAATGCCCTCCCAGAACTTCTGTGTGAGCCAAAAATCAGCTGGTCGACACACACATACACTCTGGATCTGAGCTAGGGCAACGGCTCGTGTGACAGCAGATATGGCTCCATGTGCCATAAGTTCTCCATCACTGCCTTAGTCTGTCATGCCATTTCTTCACAGGATGCTTCTTTCAATCTATGCTGTATGTAGTATCCAGATTATGACATTTATTTGTTTTCAACAACTCCTTTAAAAAAAAAAATATTTTATTAATTTTCAAAAAACAAACACGACAAACATAACATACAACATTTAGAATAGAATAGAATTTTATTGGCCAGGTGTGATTGGACACACAAGGAATTTGTCTTGGTGCATATGCTCTCAGCGTACATAAAATAAAATATACATTTGTCAAGAATCATGTGGTACAACACTTAATGATTGTCATAGGGGTCAAATAAGCAATGAAGAAGCAATATTAATAAAAATCTTAGGATATAAGCAGCAAGTTACAGTCATACAGTCAACATGGGAGGAAATGGGTGATAGGAATGATGAGAAAAACTAGTAGAATAGAAGTGCAGATTTAATAGAAAGTCTGACAGTGTTGAGGGAATTGTTTGTTAAGTAGAGTGATGGCGTTCAGAAAAAAACTGTTCTTGTGTCTAGTTGTCTTGGTGTGCAGTGCTCTGTAGCGATGTTTTGAGGGTAGGAGTTGAAACAATTTGTGTCCAGGATGTGAGGGGTCAGTAAATATTTTCCCCGCCCTCTTTTTGACTCGTGCAGTATACAGGTCCTCAATGGAAGGCAGGTTGGCAGCAATTGTTTTTTCTGCAGTTCTGATTATCCTCTGAAGTCTGTGTTGGTCCTATTGGGTTGCAGCACCAAACCAGACAGTTATAGAGGTGCAGATGACAGACTCAATGATTCCTCTGTAGAACTGTATCAGCAGCTCCTTGGGCAGTTTGAGCTTCTTGAGCTGGCGCAGAAAGAACATTCTTTGTTGTGCTTTTTAGATGATGTTTTTGATGTTAGGTGAACATTTTAGGTCTTGAGATATGATTGAACCTAGAAATTTGAAGGTCTCTACTGTTGATACTGTGTTGTCTAGTATCGTGAGAGGTGGAAGGGTGGAAGGGTTTCTCCTAAAGTCTACCACCATTTAGTGGAGCTATAGTCGCTCCGCTCAAATTGGAAGTCATCATTATAATTAAAAGGGGGGGGAGTATTTTGTTATTTAACATCTATAGAGTATATAAAATTATCAATTTTAAAATAGTAAAAATCAACGTATATAAAAGTTTATAAAAATCTATATAAAAAATTTTAAGAGAAGAAAGAAGAGATTACATTTATATTATAGATAATCACCAACTAATGCGATTTAACTACTAAATTCGAACATTCAAAATAATACAACATGCCATTTATTTCTTTTTGTTTGTTTCCCACCAAATATATACCTTCTGTCAAATGTCATAAAATTCTGATTCTCCTTACAGGCCAGCTCTGGAGTCAAACAGTGGAATAAGCGCTGGTTTGTATTGGTGGATCGCTGCCTTTTTTACTACAAAGGTATGAGGAGATTCAAGTTTCAAATTAAATATTAAAATTATATTTAATTATATATTAAAATATAGAGATATAAGGAAACTCCCAGATGCCAAACATAGTTTGAAAAGCAATGGCAGGAATGCATGCATTCATTTTCTGTATAGCTTATCAAACTAGATTTTCACCTGCACATTCACTGTTGAGGAACAGTACTGCTATTGTAGGAGAGGCTGGTTTATTTTTTATCTATAAGGGATGCAATATTTTCATGGTTTAGGAGAGATAGAAAGACAACATTTCTTCACAAAAGATGTACTTCAGAAATGCCATTCTACACCATGAAATGTAATAATTCCTTTGATGGTAATTAAAGTGGCAGCCTGCAGTTCTATGGTTAAATACTACTGGATAATCCATGACCCATTGAATCATTGTTTCAGAAATATTTGCTTACTTAAAAAAAAAACCCACCACTATGACCATGGGTGGAAACGCCCCCTCTCCTAAAAAAACAAACAAGCAGTAAGAACAGCAGCAATTTCCAACTTCTCTCCAGCTTCCCTATTGACTTTGCTTGTAGGAAGGTAGCCAGGAGCATCGGAAGTTTATTAATTGGATTTATATGCTGCTCCTTTCCTAGGACTGATAACATGACCTCAGCAACCTGACGACTGCAGGGCAGTAAGGTAACACTGCAATGGCTACAACTTTGCCAGTGCAAGTGGTATGAAGATCCTTGAAATTTCAGTCCCACAATGGGCATGGATCTTTGGATGCATTCTTTACGTTAGCCCATTGGAGTACCATTAGCTTGATTCAAAAATTGTTGCCCTAGGACAGTGATGGTGAACCTATGGCAGGGATGCCACACATGAGCCATTGCCCTAGCTCAGCTCCAACATGCATGTGTGTGCAGACCAGCTGAATTCTGGCTTGCAAAGAGGCTCTGGGGGGGTGTTTTTGGCTTACAAAAAGCCTCCTGGGAAATGGGGAGGGCATTTTTATCCTCCCCTGACTCCAGGGAAGCCTTTGGAGCTAGGGGAGGGAGAAACACAAGCCCACTGGGCCCACCATAACTTGGAAAATAGGCCATTTTTGGCCTCCAGGGGACTTCCGGGAGTGGGGAAAGTTGTTTTTGCCCTCCCCAGGCATTGAATTATGGGTGTGGGCACTTGTATTTGCTTGATAATGCATGCACATGCTCTTTTGGCACCCGAGGAAAAAGGTTGCCCCATCACTGCCCTAGGATGCACACTCTCTGCCAATTGTAGATTATAATTAGACAGATAGAAGAGTTGAAGTACAAGTGAACAGTGTAGAAGTGTTACTGAAATTATGTCTCAGCTGGCTGCCTGTTACCTACCTGGTTACTCTGAGGATAGAATGCTGGGTGAGATGGTCCTTTGATCTGCTGCAGCAGGATTCTTACACTTTGTAATATTATTTTGTAGTAATGTTAACTATTTCTGGCCAAACAATATAGTTTTCCAGCAATACATAGACAGAATGTTTCAGATGAGTGATGAAACTTCTTCCCTTTCCCTTCCCTTTCCTTCCCTTCTTCTTCCTATCCTCCTTCCCTCCCTTCCTTCCTTCTTTCCTTCCCCAGCAAGTCCTTAGCTATTTTACCTAGCAATTAATTTTCCATTTTGCAATGCTGCCATTGAATGGCTGAGTCCATAAGGTCAAAGGCTCAAGGTCCTAGACTTGCTCTTCCAGAAATATTCCCGAATCTTCTCACTCTTCTCTAACCTCCACTTTGAGGGAGCTTGATAATTTAGAATTTTGCAACCTTTGTGGAAATTAAATGACAAAAACATTTTAAAATGAAATTATTTTAATTGTGTCATTTCTTGCTGTGTTGTATGGAGGGACGTGGCAAGTAATTTCAGCCTTTTCTTCCCTCCATGGGAGATAAATTAATTAAACACAGGAGATAAACAAAATAATAATATTTTTAATACCTTTGAAACTTTAAATAAAAGCATTCAGTTTTGGAGGAGATAAATGCTACTTGATTAAAAAGAAAAATATAAAAGGATTGTGATGCTTGGAGCCAGTTACAAAAGGAATCTAGTCTGCTGCAAATAGGAGTTTCTCTTTAAGAGTCTCAATTAATTACCGAGCTCAAGAAAGTTATAAGTATAGAGAATATCTCCATAGTCTTCGGAGAGGGGTGGCATACAAATCTAATAAATTATATTATTATTATTATTATTATTATTATTATTATTATTATTATTATTGTCTGAAAAATAGGATAAAGGCTGAAATTGGGGAGAATTTCCTCACTAATAATAGATAATTTTTATATGTGGCATGATATTTCTAGCTGTTTAGCAGTGTAATTAGTTCTCTAAAACAGATGATTTGGGTATTCTTGTTGTTGCCCTGTCACAAACTTTGATTGACACATTGATTATGTGTCCTCAAATAGAAATTTAACATTCTCTGTAATATTCTGTTAATCGTGTTTTCCTTTGGACTTACTGGCGCGATAAAGATCTGACAAAGAAAATGAATGCATGACATTGCAGCGCATATATATTTATTTAACTTACACACCGCTGTCTACTCTGACTCTATGTTACCCCCAAGCAATGCAACTCTTTTATTTTTCCATACTCTGTCTGCCAAATTGTGAGCCCAACAATATCAGTATGAATAGCTGTCCTGTAATCTTTGGTTCTCACAGACATGCTGCCTGGGCCTTTTCTCTGGTAGCAGATGGAAAAGGTGATGGCCATGATTAATTAACTAGGCAGTATTGTGAAGTATAACTGTAACTGATATGCATACAGCGATATGCGCTTGCTGGTCTGAATTGGAGAGAAGAACAACCTTGAATGCATCAGGGCAAGGGGAGCATCATTCATAGGTGGATAAATAGTTATGAACAGCTTTTCCAGCCTATTCTCTGCATAGTGATTATTTTCAAGTATTGCTTGCTTGCTTGCTTGCTTGCTTGCTTGCTTGCTTGCTTGCTTGCTTGCTTGCTTGCTTGCTTGCTTGCTTGCTTGCTTGCTTGCTTGCTTGCTTGCTTCCTTCCTTCCTTCCTTCCTTCCTTCCTTCCTTCCTTCCTTCCTTCCTTCCTTCCTTCCTGTCTGCCTGCCCCTGAGTTCTTTCTTAGTTGCAATGGTGATCAAGTAGATGGATGTCCATTTTAACAATTGTTAATTAAGATAAAGAAGAATTGTCTAATTCTTTGTCCCTTCCTTTTACTTTCATGAAGATGAGAAAGAGGAAAGCATCTTGGGCAGCATCCCACTTCTCAGTTTTCGAGTGGCAGCTGTCCAGCCGTCAGATAACATCAGCAGGAAATATACCTTTAAGGTCAGTAAAGAGTGGAAGTGCTCCTAGTATAGTGTTCATGAATGTGTACATAAACTTTGTTGTTCTAGTAGAAATGTATCTTAAGCTAATAGCACTATCTGACCTGGAAACTTTATTTAGAGGGAAAACAGTATTGTATCACACACTTCCAATTTTGCTGGATTCCTACAGCATACATTTGTACCTGCATGTATGATGTCAATGTACATATATATTCTATGATATCCTAAATCCTACGCGTTTTAGTTCCAAATTCATTCTATCCACCTTTCACTTGATGGATATTAATTCCTGTGAGTCTAGATTTAGTCAAATAAATCATATAATGTTTATTGAATATATATAAACATATTGAAAAATCTTATGGGATAGATTACAAAATATGTGTTTATTTAGAGATATCTGAAGATTGTTTCATATTGGGGGTGGGGGAGAAAGTAATATACACTTTCTTTTCTATCACTTCTTATTTTTCTTTTTGTCTATCCACCACCTTTTTATTACTTTTTTCTAAGTTGGCACTGCTTTTATGCTGCAAGAAATTCTTAATGAAAATAAATTTTAACAAATTTCCAGTACACTCAGTGAAAATTAATTATTAGATGTAAATACTTGCACACATCTACATGTTACGTATACTACATACTTTTCTCATTGCCATCTTGCCCATTGTATTGTTCCCTAATTCCTTTCTACCCATTGAAACCGCTTGCTCTTCAGATGTTTCAGAACTGCGCTATGCAATATTTGCTCCCTTTTTAATGATGATGAATTGGTTTTGATTGGAAACCACTGATACCTGAGTTTGCTTTGTAAATCTTCCTACATGTCTTCCTACAAAAAGAATTGTGCTTAAAAATGGCACAGGGACTCCAAAGGTAAACCTGTTTTTCAAGACAACTTGGCTGATTTTGAGTGATAGGAATCCAGGAACTGTTTTTCTGGCACAACTTTTCGTAGATTTTCACGGGTATAGGTATGTAGGTCTTGGCCCATTTGGGTCGTTTCCCATATAAGGATGATAGGATCCTGGTGACATTTCAATGAGGTCCCACTCGTCATCCTCAGACTGGTGCTTTTGGCTTAGTGCTTGGGCAAAAAACACTTTGTACTTAGGCGAACCTGCGGGACCTCGTTGAAACATCGCCAGGATTCTATCAACCTTACACAGGAAAAGACCCGAATATGCCAAGACCTACATCTATGTGTATGTTTGTGTGTGTGTGTGTATATATGTATGTATATATGTATGTATGTATGTATGTATGTATGTATGTATGTATGTATGTAATCTTAGAGAAGAATATCATATTTCCAAATCCTATGAAGCTTATGAAGTACATTTTAGAATTAAATAGGAATTATTTTGATGTAATGTGCCCTAGATTTTTGTAAGAAAACAAAAGCCTTGTTGAAGAAAATGAAAATGCAATATTGATCTTCTCCAAAGTTCAGTATTGATGAAAAGAGAGCCAAAATTTATATTCTGTTCTTTCATTTATTAATAATTATTGTGCTCTCAATTCATGTTCAGAAAAAAATTATAATGGTATAATAGAATTAATAAAGTTATAAGTATAGAGAATATCTCCATAATTATCACACAGATAATTGACATGTATGAAATGGATAGATCTAGAAGTATAATTTTGACTTTATCCTACAGTTTATAGAAATTTTATTTCACATCATGTCCTATTGCTGTAATATTTGGGCCTATGTTTTACCCTAGCATCCCAAGACAACTGTCTAGGGGCTGCTCCATGGCTAAGATGCAAGGCGTAGTTTTGCCAAGTTGAATGAAAGCCAAGTTGACCATTCAATTTAATGCTCAGAAAGCATTAAGCATAAGCCCAATTCTGCTTCAACGGCCCATTTACAGTGACCACCTGGTGTGCTTTGCCTGCTGATATTCCTCCCCCTGGAATTGCTTATTGGGTGTGGCTGATCTGTTCTCTGTCTTCCCTGTTTTTCTGTGTGAGGATCCCCTGGACAGGAGATCACTTCTGATTACTGGTCTGCAATACATCACCCAGTCACCAAATAGGTAGTGTTTTCTTTCTGTTTCCAAATGCATGCGTGCATGCCAGAAAGGAAAAATGAAGTACCAATGGTAAAAATGATCCTGCATGCTTTATTCACCTGCAATCATTTCCAAAAGAAATTATGGTGGGAGAAAATGTTGAATTCCTTTCTCTAATTAAATACTTAGAAATACTTTTTTAAACCATAGAGAATACTGGAAATACAGAGCTATGTAAGCAAATCCCACTGCGGATGTAGACCTTGAAGTCATTACTGTTATATGGCTTACACATAAATACATGTTCATATTATGGATTTCACTCAATGATTTGTGGAGGATAATATCTAGCTCAACAAAGCAAAAGTCAAGAAAGCATGTAATAGTTACTCAATGAGTGGCAATTAATTGTGGGACAAAACTGATGGATAAATATAAACAAAAACTAAATTATGCTATTCATTTTCTACTGTGAATATTTAATGTACATAATAAAATATGTAATATATGAGCCCAATTGTGTGTGTCATATTGATTAGTATGTTTCATTAAAACATCTGGATTTCTTTTCAGGATCATTAAAACAGACAAATGAGTGGGTTATTAGCTTTATTAGGTTATATCGCTATTATTAGGTTATATTAATATTATATTAATATTAGGTAATATTAAAGAATTTGAATTTAGCTAATACTAGAATTAGCTAATCTGGATTTGTAGCCCCATATGATTATTTTAAACTTGGTATTCTCTATATACATGCCTAGTATTTTTATCCTAGTCTTCGGAATAACTGTGGTATTAGTTCATGAGCAAGTTTTACTTAGCCTCAAAACATTCACACAGCACATTACAAATGTAACCTAAAACTTGGCCATTTCAAAAATAATCTTTCTTTTGTGGGCTTTTTTTATCTGAAAATCTTCCTCTTTTACATATCAAAACTCAGGAATGAAGTACATAAACGTCTCTCTGTGTGATTTCCTAGACTCTGTTACATTTTAACCTAATGAAAAAATGTTTCACCCTGCGGAAAGTAAACAGAATATCATGCACTCCACAGCTGAGAGCAGTCAAATTTCATCTTGTCCCCAATGCTGAGATAGCATTGTTAGGGAAGATTCAGTACTCCCTTCAGTGATTTCTCTAAGTCCAAAAGTATGCCCATTGTGAAATTGTAATCTTATTTAAAATCTGCAAGGAAATGGAATATGAATACCTCTGTGTGGAGATTGTTTTTAGCATGGACTTTCAAAGATAACTCTACCCCTGCTTGAACAAAATTGAACGGGTCCAAAGACGGGCTACAAAAATGGTGGAAGGTCTTAAGCATAAAACGTATCAGGAAAGACTTAATGAACTCAATCTGTATAGTCTGGAGGACAGAAGGAAAAGGAGGGACATGATTGAAACATTTAAATATGTCAAAGGGTTAAATAAGGTTCAGGAGGGAAGTGTTTTTAATAGGAAAGTGAACACAAGAACAAGGGGACACAATCTGAAGTTAGTTGGGGGAAAGATCAAAAGCAACATGAGAAAATATTATTTTACTGAAAGAGTAGTAGATCCTTGGAACAAACTTCCAGCAGACGTGGTTGGTAAATCCACAATAACTGAATTTAAACATGCCTGGGATAAACATAGATCCATCCTAAGATAAAATACCAAAAATATTATAAGGGCAGACTAGATGGACCATGAAGTCTTTTTCTGCCGTCAGTCTTCTATGTTTCTATGTTTTTATGCTTAATATATCCCTCCTTAATTTTTCCCTCTGACAAGAAAAAAGTTGACAGAAATGATGGGGTCACATTAAAGTGTTATATGTGAAAGATCACACTATCTAGAATTGTGTGAATGAAGATGTTTAGAAAAAAAATAGGAAATTTGAGAGATTTTTCTTGTTTGTGTTAGGATATTGAACATCTAGGAGCTATTCCCAAAGCAGTAACTTTGTACTATCTGAAGTTTAATGTTGGTGGGTTTACGTTAACACTCTCATTATTTTAATTCAGATCAATGAGTTACAACAAGCCATTTCACAGTAGGTTTTGTGCTCCCTACCACAAAATTTATTATTATCAAGGTGTTTAGCAAAGACAGTCAGAATTGAACGAATATTTTGCATGCTTTTCCACTTAGATATATATATATATTGACTTATGGATGTCCTGCAAGGGAAGAGCTTTCGTCCATGGTGCTGGGGAGCCAGGAGTGGTATCTTTGTATCTTTGTATTAGAATTAATGGAGTTGGGTTTGTGCTAAATTTCAAAGAGGATAATCTTCCTTTTAAAAGATGGTCTGGATTATTTTTCTGTTCGAAAGCACTGTCTGTTTGAACAAATCCAAAAATTATTTAAAGATAAGAGCCGACAATCATGAAATAGAAATTTGGTGAAACAGTAAAGTTCCTAAGGGAAAGAAAGCAAAATATATTGCTTGTGAATAAACTCTCTGGACGCTCACTAAGATCTTTTTATCTCCTTTTCTCTTTTTCTATTCTTTTTTTTCTGCAGGTAACTGTATGCTGGATGGAAGAGAGGCCCCAAAATCACAAGAAGTCATTTTCTCCTCAGGCTGAACATGCTGGCATCCGGACCTATTTCTTCAGTGCTGAGAACAACGAGGAACAAGAATCCTGGATTCAAGCCATGGGTGAGGCTGCCCGGGTTCAAATCCCACCTACTCAAAGGTCAGTTGTTCAAAAGATAGCAATAGCTGTAGCAATAGCACTTAGACTTATATACCGCTTCACGTTGCTTTACAGTCCTCTCTAAATGGTTTACAGTCAGCATATTGCCCCCTACAATCTGGGTCCTCATTTTACTCATCTTGGAAGGATGGAAGGCTGAGTCAACCTTGAGCCTGGTGAGATTTGAACTGGTGAACTACAGCCAGCAGTCAGCAGAAGCAGCTTGCAGTACTTCACTCTAACTGCTGCGCCACCATGGCTCATGGGTGGCAGGAGTTTAGAACTGAACGCACTATATAAGGGTGTTACATCTACTGTTAGGTTCAGTTTGGGATGGAAGGCGAAGTGGCCATGACTAGTAAAATACTAACAAGTGCATTGTCTCATATGGCATCATTCTACAGCTGTAAGGTTCTTTCTTCAGTGGGATTAGAATAAATGCTTTAAGACAATGTGAAAATGGTAGGTTCATGAGAAAATGAACCTAGTATGTATGATTGGTTTCTAAATTGGGGTTTTAAATTAACTTAAATATTAGATTTGTTTACATTGTATTATTATTGCTGTGAGCCGCCCCGAGTCTGCGGAGAGGGGCGGCATACAAATCTGATTAATAAATAAATAAATAAATAATAAAAATTCAATCAATAATTACTTAAATTATTACATCATATCTGAAAGAGGATGGTCAGAACCCACAGCAAACTAGAATTCCTTGTTGACCAATCCTAAGCTATGGTAATGAATGCACGTATGCATTCTTCTCAGGCATGAAAAGACTGACTGTGAGAACATTCCTCCTAGCAAAAACCATCATCATCACCACCGCAGTATCCATGCCAGGGAACTTGCCAAAGCTGAGCTGGAAGCAAAGACCAGAGGAGAAGGCGATGGACGTGGTTCCGAGAAGATTGAAAGAAAACCAGAGCGTGTCGCAAATAAGAAAGAGACACTGGTGAAAACCAATGGCATTGCCAGTCAAGATACGCCCTCCGAGCCCGGAAGCCCTTATCCAGAAGCAGCTCGTGTGCCATCTGGAGTGGAGAGAACCCCACAACCAAATGGTTGGCAGTATTCGTCTCCAACCCGTCCTGGCAGCATGGCCTTTCCACAGCATGATGGGGATACTGTTATCTCTCGTCGGAGCTTCGCCCCACGCACTAATCCGGAAAAGATTGCTCAGAGGAAAAGCTCCATGACCCAGTTGCAACAGTGGGTCAATTTACGCCGTGGGGCTCCTCCACCTGAAGATCTTCATAGGTGAGTTGTTTGAACACCCAAGATATAAAACATAGCACAGATAAGGGTTTTCTTTTTTCAAAAACATAGAAACTCCTTATTAAATACTAAAAAAGAGAATCTATATTGTATGTTTAAATTGGTATCTAAGGTTCTGAAATATGTTGGCATCTTATTCTTGGTACCACTCCCACTTCCCCAAATAATTGTCTGTTACCTTAATACATGAGGCTGTAACAATTTCAGGTTTTTTTCTGACAAACAAAAAACAACAAGCCCTCATCATCTTCTCTGTGTGCTTTGGAATATGTTACTTAAACATTTTACAATTGGTTTATATTTAGTGTGCTTGCACCCAGAAGAGCAGGAAAAGTATTTGGTAAGCAGGTGACTGTGTTCAGCTTATTTGCCCATTGTTCTTGATCATGGAATGAAGTAATTATTTTTTTTAAAAAAACAATTGTTTATCAGCTGCTGCTCTTAGAAACTTTTCAGAGTACACTGTAGGAATAAATACAGTCCAACAATATCAATACCCAGTAAGAGAAAATAAATACAAAGCACAAAGAGATTGATATCTTTCCACTGTTAAGTTTACTTTTTGATATATGGACAATGAACTTTACTGATTTGGGGCAGTCCAATGACCCAAATCTACATGTCATGGTTTTAGCACAAGTACCCAAGCAGCTTTTATCCTAATTGTAACTTGCAAAGTTTTTACATGTTATTTATGAAAAACTGACACACTTATGTATACTCTGCTACTCAGGGAGGTAGCTCACATGCAAGAGAGGAAACCAGGAGGGTTTCACAACCTTAATTATGAAGAATAAAGAAATTAAGTAACAAGCAAACAACATAGTGAAACGGTTGGAGACAAAAAGATACTATTTAAAGGCTTAAAAACAAAACTATAAATTTTGCAGCTTCTCCCAGCTTTACACAGAAATATGTGAAAAATGTATCAGTGCTGTTCAGCAGATGGTAGGCTGAGATTAACACAGTTGTAGAAAATCCTAAAAGCTCTATACTTTTAACAAGAATAGAAATTTATTAAGTAATTTAATTACTACTAATCAAACTAAAACAATAGGGAAAACTTACAAATATTTGATTGCACATAAAAACATAGAGTTGACCTTAAAAGACAATATGATAAGCTGGTGCAGAAATATTGGAAAAGAAATAGACATAGATACATGGGAGAAAGTTTGGACTTATAATTGGAAAATGACAAAATCAGTGTCCCTAAAAGAAAATCAAATTAAAATGTTTTATAGATGGCACCTCCCACCAAATAGGATAGCAAAAATGTTCCCCAAAACTTCCCCGATGTGTTGGAAATGTAAAAAAGAGATAGGATCTTACTACCACCAATGGTGGACATGTAGTAAAGCTAAAATGTATTGGAAGATGATAGAGAAAATAATAAAAGAAATAGTAAAGCAAGATGTAGAAATTACCCCGGAATTCTATCTATTAGGAATTACCAATCAGAGTTATAAGAAAGAAATTTTATATTTAATTACGTATACATATTTTAACTGCGGCTAGGATTATATATGCGCAAAATTGGAAAGGGGAAAATATCCCCAAAGAAGAAGAAGTCATCACAAAAATATTAGACTGCGCCGAGATGGATATGATGACAAGACGCTTAAATGATCAAGAAGATACGAAATTTTATGAAACGTGAAACAAAGTTTATATATGGATAAATAAGAAAAAACAATAGAATATTAAGATACAAATGTGTAATTGTTTTGGTAAGGATAAGATTTTTTTCTGGTTATAGTAGTGTTAGATAAACAAAGTTTGGTTTTAGAAATATAGTAAAATTAGGTTATCTATTAAGAATTATCATGAAAAGAATTCTTTTAAATGAAAAGTTTAACAAATCATTTTTTCTAATGTCCAATTATATACTCAATTATGTATTCTTTTTTCTGTATTGAAATTTATACTTTCGGATAAGCGGGGAATATACATCCCCACTTTTTTTATGTTAAATGTATGTATGTCTGTTTGTCTATTTTATGAAAATTTAATAAAAAGATATAAAATAAAAGAAAATCCTAAAACTCCAGACCAAATGTTTTCCTTTCTTGTTTCTTTTGGGACTTGTAGCCCCAGCAGATTCTTCCCAATGTCTCGGAGAGTACCTGATTATTACCCTCCCTATTCATCCCAGTACTCAGAGGATTACCAGTACTATCCACCTGGGGTGCGTCCTGACAGTATCTGCTCTATGCCTGCCTATGAACGTGTGAGCCCGCAATGGGCTGTGGAGGACAAGCGCCATGCCTTCCGCAACAGCAGCTCATTCCAGCTGCGGGAGTGGAAAGAACAGCCCGGCTATAGCAGGCAAGATGTGCCCATCTGGATCCCAGGGCCCACACGGCAGCCATTGTACTATGATGAAATGGACGCTGCCTCGGGTTCCCTCCGCAGGATGTCCCTTCAGCCTCGTTCGCGATCAGTCCCCCGCTCACCAAGTCAAGGATCTTACAATAGGACCAGAGTCTACTCTCCAGTAAGGTCGCCCAGCGCCCATTTTGAACGAATGCCTTCTCGAAGTGAGGAGATATATGCTGAGCCATCAACTTACATGATGAGACGATCTGTCAGTTCCCCAAAGGTAAAGTTCCTTTGAGGCTTCTCTCCTCAAAAAATAGCTCATATTTGGTATTTAATATACAGTGTTCCCTCGCTTTTCGTGGGGGATGCGTTCCGAGACCACCCGCAAAAGTTGAATTTCCGTGAAGTAGAGATGCGGAAGTAAATACACTATTTTTTGCTATGAACAGTATCACAAGTCTTCCCTTAACACTTTAAACCCCTAAATTGCAATTTTCCATTCCCTTAGCAACCATTCAGATTATTACTCACCATGTTTATTTATTAAAGTTTATTAAAAAAAATATTTATTAAAGGCAGACGAAAGTTTGGCGATGACATATGACGTCATTGGGTGGGAAAAACCGTGGTATAGGGAAAAAACCCGCAAAGTATTTTTTAATTGATATTTTTGAAAAACCGTGGTATAGACTTTCCGCGAAGTTCGAACCCGCGAAAATCGAAGGAACACTGTACTATTTAATAATAGTATTATTTTAAAATACTATTTCAGGAGATACTCAGCCAAGTGAGGGTGGAAAAGGGTATAAGTGATTTTAATAATATCCCTATCTCTATATTTTATTTATTATTTATGCCATATATCAGAGACTACTGGGAAGGGAGTTTCTATAAGTGATTAATTCATCACCACTTTGATTAATGGCCCTTGATATTTTTTCTTCCAACAAGAAGGTCATTGTTACTACTAGATTATTAACATAAGGAAAATATATCTCACATTCTTTTGTTTGTCCAGTATGATTACCTTGGTGATAGAAAGCCTGTTCCTGCAGGAATGTTTCCCTTCAACTATCCAGCATCCCCTACAGTTCATGATAAAATGGTAAGCCACAATACTATCCCATTCTTTCATTAGTGAAGGTGTTTTTCTTTCCTAAATCTATCATTTAATTCAGAAGTGAAATAATTGCCTGAGCAGCAAAGTTCATTACTGTTGGTCATGAGACCACATGACTAAGTGAACATGTGGGAAATTTTAATCATTAGCCTTAATGCATATGATTGGTTGTTCATAGTTTGTATGCATTTTCAAAGAGCAAAGAAGGAATTGAGTGCATGATTTTTAGAGAAGGAAAAAAAACCCATGTGTAGACTCAGTCCTTATTTATTCATACATTCAGTTGAAACCAGTGCTTCATTAACATTACCACCCAAGAAGAGTTACAAGGAGAGGATAGAATGCAAAGTCCAATATGTATAGAAAGAGTGAAGAAGACTTTGATGGATGATACTCAGGTTCTGTTCCCAAAGTGACAAGGTAGAAAACATTGTCAAAGTCCAGAACAAGCCATATGAAATTTTGAAATGGCACAGACACCTCCCTAATTCACCGACTGTAAGAGAGAGGAGAAAGTGCAATATATCTTGCCTATCTCCATCAAGATTATCTTCCATATTGTAGGGAGGAATGGACCACAACTTGATTATTGAGATGTATCATTTCTTGCTTCTACCTCAAAGTGGAGGAAAATTTGCAGTTACGTCACAGATTGCATAACAAAAGCTGTTGGCATGTTGAAGATAAAGGCTCCCCCAATGACTTTCATTATATGAGTTGTTTATTCTTGTTGTTCATTTCAACCAAGTATTTGCCTTGTCTTCGTCCACTTCTATGGGTGATCTCTAGATCAGTGTTTCCCAACCTTGGCATCTTGAAGAGATCTGAACTCCAACTCCCAGAATTCCCCAGCCAGCGAATGCTAGCTGGGGAATTCTGGGAGTTGAAGTCCAGATCTCTTCAAGTTCCCAAGGTTTGTAAACACTGCTCTAGATGGAAAAATACTGCTTTATTTCCTTGACAAGCAGCACCTTCCCAATGGCTGAACACCCATAAATACTTCTGATATCTGAAATTAAGATGTATCCCAAAGAATTAGGAATGCAAAAACTGAGGAGTACTAATCTTCTTTAATTCTCTATTGTCATTCTCTGTATCACAAAAATAATTAGAGTTAAAAACTGAAGTGGAAAAATACATGGTAATACCTCTGTTTCTCCTTATTGCCTATTTTTATATACTGTTTTTCCTTGGTCATTCTAATTCTCTCTTTGTTTGGTTTGGGGGAGGATCCATGTGGTGAGGGCAACAAACACTGTGAATGGGACTCTGCCAAATGAAAGTGCCAACTTCATTGCTCCATGCCACATTTTTTTTGACCCTACCTGACACATGAAAGCAACCAGTAAATCCTGGACTGGATTTAAGGTGCCCTGTGGAACAAACTCTAGTTGCACGCTTGTTGCACGTAGCTTCTTCCCTTACTACCCCTGCTTTTTCACCAGCTATGCACAAAAGCAGATGCATGTGGCTGAACTAAAATGCAGTGAGATGACTTTGGTATCATTAAGTGGGCCAAGAACATTCTTTCAGATAACAGATGCTCTGTTTCCAAGCTCAGCCTTTTTTCTCTCTCTCCTCTGATAAGGGCCATATTCTTACACTGTCCCTAAAGCTGCATGATCGCAGTGGATTGTACAGAAGCATGTTGTGATGGAGCCACACACTTTTTTCCCCCTGTTGTCCAGTTGATCTGGGCATGATGGGTCAGTTCAGAGTTCACCATGTGTAAACACCATTGTACCTGCTGAGCAAAAAACAGAGGGAAGAAACATTTCAACACAGCCCTTTGCTTTCAAAGTTACTTCTCCTGTCTTATAGGGGAAAGTGTTGAATGCTATCAGCAAAGACGTTGATCTTGGCAGCAAATGTAGCCTCAAAGCAAGAATACAGGAATTGCTCTTGAGGTCCTGAATTCAATTAACAACACATGTGGACTCAGAAAACTGTCTTTTGAAGGGGAAAGGAGTAAAGCCAGACTTATATTGTGATATAACTTGATCAAATGATATAACTTGATAGCCTGCCAAACGCAGGCCGCGTTAAACAAGATAGAATGACCTGGATTAGATCAATATGGCCACTCTGTTAATGCTCAGCCATACAATAAGATGCCAAGCAAGGCTTGGAGACAGAGCATCGATGATAGTTCTGGCTTGTCGGGATCTCTGAAATGAATGTTATATATTTCCTGATCTGAAAAGATTGCTGAACCGCCTATTATTCACTTATCTTCTCTCTTTAAAAGTGCTTGGGAGCCTGTGAATGTTCCCTTTGCTGTATGGGGAAAGCTCTTTGCCTGTCTCTAGTTAATCTGCACCTAACTGCTTTTGCTTCTTCTTTGTGTTCGTTATTTTTGTATGTTTGTTTTTCCATTTTGCCGCATGCCTAATGGCTCCTGATAGGATGAACTTTTAGACCTTCAGTTGCAAAGAAACCTAGAGTATTTGGACCAACAGGTAGGCTAAGCTGGCTGTGTCCCCCCATTCCCCACTCCACTACTCCCCACATATTCAACCTTGGCTCTGCCAAACCCGTCTCCCTCCAGTCCTTTTGTGGGGCCTGTGTCGTTTCCCCTTTTTTGCACCTCCTTCCCTTTCCCTCAAATCTCTTGACGCTGTGCTAGCATTATGGGTTCTCAGTTTGTGTTAACCTTTCTTGGATGAGGGCAGTGCCCAGAGATGGGCAGCACAAAAATCCAATAAATAACTGAATATATAAAAATAAAGAAATGCTTCTAGGGGGAAAAACAGTACATTGCTTGTCTACAGATCTATAGATTTCATATGCTTAGAATACATGTTTCTTTAATGCATTTCTGATTACAGAATGTTTACATAATATTCTGACTAAATTTTCTAGCAGAATTCTGCTGAAATATTCACATGGGTGGAGGAATGTGGTGTTCTTGGCAAATATTTAGTTGGGAAGTAGCCAAAGGGTGTACGTGAGTGTTGTGCCTTCCCTTGCATAATCATCTCTTCAAGGGAAGACATTATGAGGAGTGCCTTTCACTGACTATTTTTTAAAAAATATTACAAAGAAGGCATCCTGTCCTGAAGAAGTTTCTCTGCTCATAAAGATGGTGAAGAATTTAAAAAAAGCCATTTGTATGCAACACAGAAATGTTTTTCTCCTTTGAATGAATGAAATGTTGAAAGCCATGTAGAAAAAATGTAGGAAAATGTCTTGCTGCTTTCTACTTTTGTTTTTCAATTGACCAATATGAGGATACATTCTCCTTTCCATCAGAATATTGTTGTTTTTTAAAAAAAATAAAAAATCAGTATTGTCCTGGGGACACACCTCCCACCAAGACCAAAAGCAGGTGTTTGTTTGGATTATCCTATCTCAGTGATGGCAAACATGTTTTGGCTCAGGTGCCAAAAGAGTGCATGTGTGCCCATAGCTGTAATGCAATGCCACCACCACCACCCATGCATGTGAACAACCCCGCACTTTCCCCTGTGCACATGAGCACAAGCCTCATTGAGGCCTCTGGACGTCTGGTAGGCCCGTTGGACCATTTTTTGCCATCCCCAAAGTTCAGGAAACCCTCCTGAAGCCTGGGGAGAACTTCTGACCTTTCTGTTGGCCCATTGGGCATATTTTGCTGTCCCCAGGGTTCAGGAAGCTTTCCTGAAGCCTATGGAGAGCTAAAATGGCCCAAAAGAAGCCCCAAAATCAGCTGCCCAGCCCACGCATGTGTGCTGGAGCTAACATAGGGCAATGCCTTGCCTGCCCTCGTATATGGGTCTGCGTGCCACCATTGCCCAACCTTCAAACTTATCTAGCAGGAGGGGCTCAGCTCTGACCATTGCCTCAAGTATCCTAGAGCTTCCAGTTTATGACCTGTGGAAGAAAAAATGGTAGATGAAAATCTAACCCAGTCACTATTAGGGGGTCCTTGCTGTTCTCGGAGCTTGGTTTTCATGCAGACATTTCATTATTAAACCAGGTAACATCATCAGCACAGTGATAGAAACATAGAAACATAGAAGTCTGACGGCAGAAAAAGACCTCATGGTCCATCTAGTCTGCCCTTATAATATTTTCTGTATTTTATCATAGGATAGATATATGTTTATCCCAGGCATGTTTAAATTCATTTACTGTGGATTTATCTACCACGTCTGCTGGAAGTTTGTTCCAAGGATCTACTACTCTTTCAGTAAAATAATATTTTCTCATGTTGCTTTTGATCTTTCCCCCAACTAACTTCAGATTGTGTCCCCTTGTTCTTGTGTTCACTTTCCTATTAAAAACACTTCCCTCCTGGACCTTATTTAACCCTTTAACATATTTAAATATTTTGATCATGTCCCCCCTTTTCCTTCTTTCCTCCAGATTATACAGATTGAGTTCATTAAGTCTTTCCTGATACATTTTATGCTTAAGACCTTCCACCATTCTTGTAGCCCGTCTTTGGACCCATTCAATTTTGTCAATATCTTTTTGTAGGTGAGGTCTCCAGAACTGAACACAGTATTCCAAATGTGGTCTCACCAGCGCTCTATATAGTGGGATCACAATCTCCCTCTTCCTTCTTGTTATACCTCTAGCTATGCAGCCAAGCATCCTACTTGCTTTCCCTACCGCCTGACTGCACTGTTCACCCATTTTGAGACTGTCAGAAATCACTACCCTAAATCCTTTTCTTTTGAAGTTTTTGCTAACACAGAACTGCCAATACAATACTCAGATTGAGGATTCCTTTTCCCCAAGTACATTATTTTACATTTGGAAACATTAAACTGCAGTATTTGATGATACTATCTGGTTTGATAATGAAATCTTTGGAAAAAAACCACAAAACTCAGAGAGTACCAAGAACCTCACAGTTCAACCCTGAGCTACAAATATTCTCTTCTGTCGGTACAGTCACTACTGCCCTTGCTGGTGGGTGAATGTAATCCAGCACTGGCTGTTCTTTTAATGACCATTGTTGCTGTTGCTATTCTCTGATGAGAATAGCAACAGAATCTAGTTAGAGTCCCCACTCATGCAGCTCAACAAGTATTTCCCGAATGCCTGTTTCCTGAAGCAGTTTATATGTTTTCAGATCCAAGTGATAAAACTTTCCTTGGATTATATTACAACAAGTAAGGAAGAAGTTCACCTGAAGTCTGAAATAATATTTCTTTAGGAAATCCTGCACCATCTTGAGATGTTTGCATACTCTTAAGAGTAATATTATGTCTTAGCACCCAGAATTAACACAAAGGGAGGGAGGGTTTTATTTGTTTTGTATTTGTTTTTGCAGTATGAACTGTCACAATCCTGCTGTTCATTTTTTAATGGGCTGGTTTAACAAATGGATCTATAGGTACTGGGTGGGGGGGGAGAGACTTTTCATCCAGAAGCTGAAATACTACAGTCCAGAATTCTAGCAACACATTTAATCAAATTAGAAAGCAACAGAGGAGCAATTTTGGATACTTGTTAATATGCTTGAGGACCAGTGTAAAAAATAAGGGGGGTATACCCTGGCATGGTCAGCTGGTCTTAGAGCATTGGATTAAACCTGGAGTGATTCAAATTCTCAATTGCTTTTTTCAGCCTAACCTACCTCACAAGGTTGTAATTATTACCATAAACTTGTAATAAAAGGAAAACTTGGGTTCACCTCCACCCAACCCTGAAAATAAGATACATCTATTGTCCTTTATTTCAAAGTAACTGTAAGGGTGTGTACTAATTTGACACATCATTTTTCTTTCTTTTTTTAAAGTATTTACCAAGACAGTTTAGGGGTCTAACACTGCAATACCACCATCCCAACCCTGTACAAAAAAATTTCAGGAAGGATAAATTTCAGTTTACCTATTCCCTAAACTGTCTCAGTAAATACCGGCATTTGCTTTAAAAAAGAAAGAAAAATGATTGGAAATCTAATCTCAAATCTCTAATGTTCTTCCAAAAAGTGAATTTGCATTTAACATTTAAATGCAAATTCACTAACATGTTGCTACCAAAATTTATGTATCTGTGAAGCAGAATGATATGCTTATATACACAATTTTCTTAAATTTTTGAAGTACGCTGCATGTATTAAGTTAAAGCAAAACTGAAATCACATTATATAATTATAAATCATTTGCACATTAAGAAAACATTTATTGTTAAAAATGCTTCTAGAAATGCATAGTGTATAATGTAGAAAGCCATAATCCAGCAAGTGAAAATACTTATAGATACAGTATCTCTATATTAAGAAAAATGTAAACACATTCCTGTGATTTTCTTTTTTAAAAATTGCAGTTTAAATCCAGGAAAAGGATACAAAAAAAGTTGAGAATGTAAATGAATATTGTAGACTAAGTGAAATTGAACTTTACAAAGTCACCCATCCTTAGTAATGTGCACCTAGTTCTTTAGAGTCACTGATGAATCTAAATTATTTTTGTTCCTCCATTTTTCTGTGTCCTTGTTGTCATTTATCAGTCACTGGATTGTCTACCTGTTCCTACAACTTCATACATAACACTTTCTTCATTGCCAATAGCCTTAGCTATTGGCAAGAAGCATCTATGTATTTCATCATTGTATCTGCATCATTGTATTTCATCTTCCTCAATCAGAATTATTTGAAGCATACTCTAAACAGACTGCATAAATGCCAAGCGGTATCAGAATCATTATGCAATGCCATAAATATCCCCATCAGAATTAGTTGCTATATTTGTTTGACTTAGCAGGGACGAAGCCCATTGATTTGCTGAATGTGTGCGGAGTATGAAATATAGTCTGTGGCATCTCTATCAGACCATAAACATTCATGTCATATTGTCATATGAATTGCCAATTTAAATAATGATATTATAACTTCATAAGGGATTGGGTTTCCTGAGTCCCAAAGGATTGGGCGGAATAGAAGTCAAATAAATAAATGGATAGATGAATAGATGGCTAGATAGATAGATGGCTAGATAGATAGATAGATAGATAGATAGATAGATAGATAGATAGATAGATAGATAGATAGATAGACAGACAGACAGACAGACAGACAGACAGACAGACAGACAGACAGACAGACAGACAGACAGACGATGATAGATAGATAGATAGATAGACAGATGATGGATAGATAGATAGATAGATAGATAGATAGATAGATAGATAGATAGATAGATAGATAGACAGACTTATTTTTAGTGTTGTCATCAGGGGCTTGCCCAGTCATTGCCAAGCCCTCCTATTGTTGCCTGAGGCAGGGATGCCCAACCCAGTGCCAAGCTACAGCCCATTGGGAACTGGACTCGGGGCGGCTCACAACAATAGTGGCAAAACAATGTAATACAAATCTAATAATTTAAACTAAAACCCCATAATTTAAAAACATGCACACAACACACCATACATAAACAATATAGGCCTGGGGAAGTTATTTCATTTTCCCCATGCCTGACAGCAGAGGTGGGTTTTAAGGAGTTTACAAAAGGCAAGGAGGGTGGGGGCAATTCTAATCTCAGTGGGGAGCTGGTTCCAGAGGGTCGGGGACCCGCCAGACGACATTGTTTAGTCGACGGGACCCGGAGAAGGCCAACTCTGTGGGACCTAATCGGTCGCTGGGATTCGTGTGGCAGAAGCATATAGTCATGACTATGGAATCAACTTCAGACACTTCAAGTGTGAAGTGGAGATAAGCATTGCCCTCTAGAATCAGATATGACTGGTAGACAAAATCTTTACGTAGGTATGTATGTATGTATCTATGTATGTATGTATGTATGTATGTATGTATGTATGTATGTATACTCTGTGGAGAAGGGTGGCATAGAAATCCAACCAACCAACCAACCAACCAACCAACCAAACAAACAAACAAACAAACAAACAAACAAATAAATAATGTGTGTATGTATGTATGTATGTATGTATGTATGTATGTATGTATGTATGTATGTATGTGAAGGAGCAGGTGAATTCAGTTATGGTCATCACATAAAATCCAGTTTTTATCATAACATGTATGGAAAGCTATCTTCTATCTGACACATTTAAATTTGGTAACTAATACATCAAACAGATAACCCAAATAACCTTCCCTACAACTTAAATTTGAGACTCAATAATATTCTCACCATATTACATGGTGTTAAGACACAGTTGCTGACCTCTGAAAGAGACCAAACAAAATCAAAGCTTTTTGAGAATATGCTGGTAGAGAATTTCAGCAGGAAATTTAAAAAACATGATGGCTGGCTGAAACTTGCCAGAAAAATGCGGGCATGAATCAGTGCTAGTTCCGAAACAAATCTCATGTGGCCTTCAGCATCAGAGTCCACCGCTATACAATAATTTGGAAGATATGAGTGTCTAGGTTGGACTGAAACCAACCTTCTGGGTTACTACTCATAGTAACCTCTGATTTCCGTCCCTCTGTTTTCATTTTAAATTTTCTAAACCTTGCAACTTTGCAAAGCCTCTTGCAGCTTTCCATCTTCTTTCACTTCGGACCATAGGAGAAAGATTCTACCATAATCACCTCCCACATTCTGCTTCCAATTTTATTTTTGTTATGGCTTGGTGGTTTGTGTTTTTAAGTGTGACTGATTCAGAACTTCTGTTTATGTTCCTTGTGAGCTGTATGAATATAGATGTAATCCTGTCGACTTTTGTTGAAGAGTGAAAATTTATTCAAAGATATTCTTTTTGCCTATCCTTGAGGTCTTGTTTAAGCAATAATTATTTTATCATATATGGTTTGTTCTATAAAAACCTATATTTAGAAGGAATTAAAAAACGAGAGAGATACAACCCTACATAAGTGCCTCCCCTTGTTCCAGGATCAGTCTAAATAACATATAGACTAATATGCAGTAGAATGTACACAAATAATGCTTTCTAAACGAACAAAAATATGTAGCTCAGGTTTAAACTGTGGATTTCTTGGTATTCTCTGAACTTTGGCTACTGGCTAAGTAACATCATCAGTGGGAGATTTTTGCACCGCAATACTCCAGATTTAAATAATCTCTTTTCTGAGAGGCAAGATAGTAACTAGCCAGGCCATATACCTGAATAAAAGCCTATCCATCAATTTAAAGCTGATTTGCACTGTTGAAGAAGAATGTGAACTACTCTTTATTTTAGAGCAGTCTAGGTTTTTCCCAATGGAAGATGGAATAGGCAAAAGGAACTGGAGGTACGATATGGTGCATAAGATTAAAAGAAAGAGAGAGAGAGCTAGTTATGATTAGCAGCAGCCTTCCTTTACACTCCCCCCCCCAGAATATAAGCAAATTATTTGCTATAGCAACATCTATTTGCTTTCTTTGTTAAAGAAGTAAAATGCTGCTGCCAAAATAAAATACTGAAGGGTAGAAATGGGAGCTGCATATATACTATTTCAACAACCCCTTTCCTGTTGAAATATTTCTTTTCTTTTTTTTGCACTATTTCTATAACATAATCTTTGCCCACCAAGCTCCTATTAGACCCACAGAGGAAACGGATTGCTCTAGAGTTTCCAAAGGGCCTATGACCAAAGCAATTCCATAGAAAAAAGCACTGTTTGTAACTTTCTTTTTTTCTTCATTTTCTAACTGGTAAATGCCTATTTTGGAGGGGCCAAAAGAAGACAAAATGCAGCAGATCCAAACATCATCATCATCATTATTATTATTATTATTATTATTATTATTATTATTATTATTTAGATTTGTATGCCGCCCCTCTCTGCAGATCGATGGATTGATTGTGTTTGTACTCCAAATAAAATAAAGGAGATATAAAGGGGAGGGAGGTACAACATACATATATGTACCAAGGATGAAATCCAGCTGGTTCTGGAGAACTGGTAGTGAAAACTTTCAGTAGTTCAGAGAACTGATAGTGGAAATTTTGAATAGTTTGAAGAATCGGTAGTGGAAATTTTGAGTAGTTCAGAGAACCAGCAAATAACACCTCTGGTTGGCCCCAGAGTGGGGTGAGAATGGAGATTTTGCAATATCCTTCACCTGCCACGCCTACCAAGCTATGCCACACCCACCAAGCCATGGCCACAGAACCAATAGTAAAAAAAAAATTGGATTGCACCACTGATATATACACATACATGGTTTTCCCCCAACCTCAGAAAGATAACCTGATATGATTCCTCCAATATAATGCCCTTCATTTTAGACCATAAGATGGTGTCCTGGCTCAGTTGAGTCCTGCTCTTCGACCAGGCTCCCCTTCTCCATGACTGCTATTTATATAACTCAATAAACTTCGTTGTGCAAATTGCAGCAAAGAATTGAGAGGAGACTGTCCACAATCTACCTTGACGAGGCACTTTCTCTCATAGAGGATTGCCATTCTGCCTTGAGATGACAAGCTGCCTTCTGGAGGCACATCATTTCACCTCAACAAAGAAATAAGATGGGACCAATCTGCCCCAACTGGCCCTTCCATTCTGAAGCCACTTATTATGAAAGGAACTGAAGTGATCTTTTCTCCCTGACAAGGAAAAATGCAGGGCCATTTTACTTAACAGCTTTTCATTGAAAAGACTCTTCAGTTCAAGTCTCAAGAAAGTTCACCACCCTTTTGAAGACCTGCATGGCCTTAACAATTACCATAATGTGAGCTTCATTTTGGTACCTCACTCTACTATAAGATCTGAACTACTGATCCAGATATTTCCCCATTTATCTTGGGGATGACACAAGTTTTAGCTTGAATGTAAATGATTCTGTCTCCATTAGCATCATGACTGTTTTTCCTTATCTGCCACAGATGAGCGAGAGCGAGACTTTGATCAGTATGGTGAACAGAATGGTGGAGAGCTCCTCTCCTAGGGCTCAACTGTACTTGCAAGTAAGACGTCACAGCAGCTCTGCCATCAACCATGACATCCCAACTGCTTTTGCATATAGCAGAACCATCCCAGTACTGTATCATTGTTTCATGCCTCACCTCCACAACCATCTGTGAGGTGGCCATTCAAATTTTCATTCCACAGTAGTATTTGTTTATAAACTCATCATGGTATCCGTGCCCCCCCTTTGCTAGTCACTCCAGTAGAAGAGGCTTTCTTAAAATGGTTTAAATTCATATACAGTAGTACCTCTAGATATGAGTTTAATTCGTTCCAGAAGGGAGCTTGTATGTCGAACAACTCGTATCTGGAACAAATGGCTTTAGACTTTGTTTTTCCCCTCCGAGATAACCAGAAGCAAGGATTCTTGCGCCACCTAGTGGACGCTCGGCTCGTATCCCGAATTTGAGCTCGGGTCTCAAAAAGAAATTTCTCTCCCCTCGTGGCTCGTATCTTGGAATACTCGCATGTGGAGCAGCTCGTATCTAGAAGTACTACTGTATTTCTTTTGAGATTGTTGAAAACAACCCCGATAATGCATATCTTGGGGCAGCTCCTTTTCTCTAATGAAATTCTCAATCTATGTATGTGAAAAATCTGGATTACACCTGATAACCGCCATTTTAAAAAATCCTTGTCAGGCTATTTTCTGCTAGAGGAGAAAACCTACCAGCTGATTAGGTGTTGTTTTTTTTAATGAACAAAAAATCTTTGTTAGTATATTCACATAAATTATGGTACCTCTGGAAAATGGTTAAGCATAGTAACGTCTATAATTATATTTACATGAAGGGAGAGTAAATTTTTCCACGGTAATTTATCCTTCTAATGGTAGAGTTGTCTTAGATTTTTGTAGAGATTCTGTTTTTGTAGGCTTGGCATTGTTCATTTTGTATTGAGCAACACAGTCAACAACAGAATAATTAGAGCTGCATTCCTCCCAATTACAGTCAGTCTTCTACCATCAATCTCTGTCTTTGGCTTCAATACTTGTTTTGTCACTTCTAGCACTAAAATATACTTTTGTGGGCTTGCACCACTATATAAGGAAAACAGCAGTTGAACATTGCTTATAATTGCTGATTAGATGGAATATGTTCAGCGCAGTTCTGAGTTCTGTTTATTATATGAGAAAGCGGATTATTGTATATTTGGTGAGACATTATTATAAGCCCAGGGGCAGGATGTCTTGTTTCTGTTAACAGCTGCATTCTTTGAAAGTAAAAATCACATACTTGGTGGATGGAACTTAAGCAAAACTGTAGAGGAGATGAGCACATTTGATCTTTCTTATATGAAGGAGGGTCTTTTTGTATCCTCTTCCAAGATAGGAGGCTTTGTGAAGAGGCAGATAGCTCTTCTTAGAAGTCTAAATTGGTCTCTGTCTAAAGGTTTTGAAAGTAGGTCATGAATCCTTAAAGGCTATATGTTGCCGCTCTCTGGCCTACTTGCACTGGAGAACCTGAAGATGGTTTTCAATAGATATTATTATATTGCATAACCTTCACAAAAATATGGGAAGATACTACAGACCAAGGCATTTTATTTATGTAGACAAGCAGTGACTTTTTTGGATTTCAGTGCATGTGAAATTCTTCGGTAATAATATACTGCTCAAAAAAATAAAGGGAACCCTCAAATAACACATCCTAGATCTGAATGAATGAAATATTCTCATTGAATACTTTGTTCTGTACAAAGGGCACAACAGCATGTGCAGCATGTGCACAACAGCATGTGAAATTGATTGTCAATCAGTGTTGCTTCCTAAGTGGACAGTTTGATTTCACAGAAGTTTGATTTACTTGGCGTTATATTGTGTTGTTTTAGTGTTCCCTTTATTTATTTTTTAGCAGTGTATTAAGTGGGATTAAAATTAGTAAAGAAATATGTTTTAAGATGTCACAATAGTTAAATAAAAGTGTAATGCATGTTTGTGGATGGGGCTTTTTTTCTCAGCAGCTCCTTTTCTGTTAGGGAAGTACATTCTAACCAGTTCCTCCAAAGGATGTGGCAGGGACAAGTGGGTGCGATGGCTCAGCGGTTAATGATGCTGAGTTTGTTAGCTGAAAATCTGACAGTCCAGGTTTCAGACTTGAGTGCCACACAATGGGGTGAGCTCCTGTTACTTGCCCCAGCTGCTGCCCACCTAGCACTTCGACAGACTGCAAATGCAAATAAATAAATAGGCACCACTTCAGTGGGAAGGTAACAGTGTTTAGAGTGCCTCAGCATATAGTTATGCATGGCCACATGACAGTAATGGGCTGCTGACTCCACGGGTGGGGGACACAGTGAGCGTTGTTTATGTACTAGTAGTAAGTTTATGCACTATAAAACTACTTCATAGGGGTTTTTGTCCTTCTTTCTCTAGTACCTTAGTATGATCCTTAATTACTTTTAAAATAGGAAATACGGTAATTAAATAGTATGTTTTTACCTTTAATCATTTTAATCATTATCTAGAACTTTTATAGCAATTAAAGAAAATTGAGCTACTTGCCTAATCTGTTATCATACTGAACCTCATGGGTTCAGTACAAAACCTTAAAATGTTACTGTGCTCTTCAACAAATAATGTTGTCTAGCATTTGTCCGTTTTGTGGCTATTCAAATAATGGGACTTAATCAACTGAAAAAGAGTCCAAGCACCTATTTCAAAACTTATCGTGGTCAGTAAGCCACTCCCACCCAGTCACATGAGCTTCAAGCCACCCCCGGTCACATGATTATCAAGCCACTTCCGCCTTGTCACATGACCGGCAAGCCACTCTTACCCAGTCACGTGACCATCAAACCACACCCACAAAATAAGCCACGGCCACAGTGTGGCAGTAAACATTTTGCCAGCCCATCACTGTCACATGACCATGGAAATTGTCTTTGGACAACATTGGCTTCCTTGGCTAAAAATGGTGATGAGCACTGCGCCTTAGAGTCGGACTTGACTGGACAGGGGAAACTTTATGCAGTAAGGCCATAATGAAGCAGAGCTTCATAACAACAAACCCAAGTTCTGATGCAGTGGGGTATGTGAGGGTTTCCTGTATTGCTACTTGTTGGTCATGGGTCTCCACAGAGAGGGAATCAACAAGAAGGCAGGTGGAGGGTTGTGATCAAAGCCTCAATGCTTTGTACATGCATGGAGATGTCCAGAGAAAAGGCACCAGATTTAATTGCAACATCACACCCATCATCTTGAGGATTTTGACTGTCCCTACAGATCCTGCCGTAATCTCTATTCTACTCTCATATTTGTTCATACAACTGGGGATAAGTGCAATTGGCAACTTCATTTTTCCAGGGAGGAGAAAACCCACAAAAATTGGGTCTGATTATGAAAGCTTAGACCAAAAAGGCAGTGCTCAAAAACCACCTCCTTAATTTGTTTACATTGTATTGCATTATATTGGTTTGCTTATAATTTTAGATCTGGCTGTTATATAAAGCATCTCCATCTTGACAATGTATTGTCCAGATTTTTGCAGTTTTGAAATCAGCAATTAAATTGGCGGATACAATCCATTCCATAAAGATTCCATTATTGTGATTAAGTACAGGTTCTTAAAACTAACACTAGTCTTTCTCTGCTCTCATTGAACACTCTTGTTAATCCAACTAAATCTATCTAAAGTCATATTATCCTGAGCAACCTGTTTCTAACAAGTCAGGAACTTAACAGTCTATTAATCAGCCATTTTCATCACACTGGCTTCTGCCTATCATATAAAGGCAGACACCCAGGAAGCCTTATGCAATGCAGTGTATATTCATAACAATTGCTATTAGGCCTACAAACCCCATCAAACAACCTTCTTGGATTTTTGTGCTGCATTTGTACACTGTATTAACTATGAGATGTATTAATATCTATGTAGAATAACTCTTTTGCACCATAGTATTATTTTATTTTACTATTTTTTATTTCTTCAATTTCTATGCCGCCCAACTCCCTAGGGCAGTGATGGCGAACCTTTTTTGGTTTACATGCCAAAAGGGTGTGTGTGGGTGTGCTAGCATGTGTGCATGTGCCCACACCCCTTTCCTCTCCCCCATGCATGCGCACCCCCATGCTGCCCCTGTGTATGTGCACAATCCCTCCCCCACCCCTCACTGAAGCATGGGACAGTGAAAAAGTGGGTAAATGGGCAAAGAGGAAGTTTGAGAAAATGCACTTCCGGTTTGCCCATTGTGCTATTTTTTTTAATTTTGGAGAGTTCCGGGAAGCTTCCTGAAGACCTGGAGTGCAAAAAAACAGCACAACAGGCAAACCGGAAGTGCATTTTCTGAACTTCCGCTTTGCCCATTGGGTGGTTTTTACACTCTGGGCTTCAGGGAAGCCTTCCCTGAGGACAAAATGGCCTTCCCCATGGCCGAAAATCAGCTGGCCAGTGCGTGCATGCATGCTGGAACTGATATAGGGCAATGTCTCATATGGCTCCGCGTGCCACCTGTGGCAGATGTACCATAGGTTCGCCATCATGGCCCTAGCGGTTCATAGCAAAAATATAAAACATCAATAATAGTACAAAAACCTCTAAAAACAGTTTAAAACAATACAACAGTTAAACACCTAGATACCATTCATCTAGGCACCGGCATATCATATCCACTGCTTCATTGAACTGACGCGGGGTGAAGATATATAACTGGCTGTCATCAGTATATTGCTGATACCTCACCCCGTATCGTTGGATAATCTCACTCAGGGGTTTCGTGTAGATGTTAAATAGGAGAGAAGAGAAGACCGAAACCTGAGGCACCCCAAAAAGAGGGGTCTGTCCTCCTACCAAAACTGACTGTGACCGGCCAGAAAGATAGGAGGAGAACCACCGTAACACAGTGCTTCCCACTCCCAACTCCCTTAATCGTTACAGAAGAATATCATGGTCAATGGTATTGAAAGCAACTGAGAGGTTAAGTAGCACCGAGATGGACAAATGACCCCCATCTTGGGCTCCCCAGAGATTATCCATCAGAGTGACCAAAGCAGTTTCTATGCTGTAGCCAGGTCTGAAGCCCGATTGAAAAGGGTCTAGGTAGCTATGTTTATGTTTATGTTTATTTAGATTTGTATGACGCCCCTCTCCGCAGACTTGGGGCGGCTCACAACAAAGTGAAAAAACAGTTTACAACAAATCTAAATTTCTACTAAAAACATTTAACATTTAGCTATGATAATTTTAAGGAACTTTTCTCCCTATAATCATCCTAAATTCTAGAGAGGCAGGGAGAATGAGCCATATCTTTAATTCTCTTTACAAATATAGATGCAGTAATCATGAAGATAAACGATGGCTGTATCGCATAATGTGTGTAATTGCCTGATATTTGCACCCCTAGCACATGTTATGTAAAAGAGCTAATTTCTTCATGCTCTGACCAGTCGTATATAAAAAGCAATATTTTGTTAGAACCTGACTGTTCCCTCCTAAATTGAAAGCAAAAGAGCTATTTTCTTTCCTTGACAAAGTACAAGAACTGTTTTCAAAGTCAGCTAATAATCTTTGCTTAGACAATTATCATACATGGTAATGTCCCTTTTTTCCCTTCAGTTATAGGTTGCTTTTGAGAAAGGCTCCATGGAAAATTTAATAGCGTTGTACAATCTGATAATGTATGTGTATATACTGTATGTATACGTAAAGGGTGGAGAGATCCACAAAGTAGTAGCAGGCTTGGGTTTCCTTGGGCTTATTATGACAAGATCAAAGTAGAGAGAGCAGCAATGACCTGTTTTTATTTTTTCAGGTGTCTCATTTCCCTGAAGCATATAGAGAGACCCTGCACACCTACAAGATAAATGAGCAACACACAGATGTAAGAACACCTCTTCCTCACTGTCATCTGCCTACTCAATCCATCCCCCATCCTGTCTACCCTGCATTCCCTGAGGTTTGTGGGGGTTCTTTCTTTCCATTTCATATCTTTAGATAATCCATCTTTTCTGCGAATAGAACTGTGAGGCTATAAGAGACTCTTGATCATCCTCCAACAAAAATCTTGTGTGTTCTCTTTTCCTTTTGTATCTCTCCCATCTACTCAATGCACATGTCCTCATGCTGTTTTAATTGTTTGTATTTTCTCTTGCATGGATTTGGAATTCAGGAACTGAGACCAGGCCTCTGGTGGGGTCTTAATTGATCTCCATCAAAGCAGCTGCAAATTTATATTTCTCATTCTCATTTCTCTCTTTTTTCACATGGCAGAAACTTCTAGGAAAACTCTGTGAACAAAACAAGGTGATAAGAGAACAAGAAAGACTAGTACAGCAGCTTCGAGCAGAAAAGGTAAAAGACATGAATATCTCTCTCTCTCTCTCTCTCTCTCTCTCTCTCTCTCTCTCTCTCTCACACACACACACACACACACACAAACAAAGGGTAGTGGTTGCTGCTTTCAACCCCTATGAATGAACCTTATTTCTCAGAAGTTTTCATAGCATGACTAAAAAGATTTCATCTTCTCTAGGCAATGTTTACACTTAACAAAAGTATTTCTAGTTCCCTGAAGCTAGGAGACTGAAATATTAAAATGTAATTTTGCAAAGCGCTATAAATATTTTAAATCTGCCAAGTCATGAAGATTTGAGTTGATTACAAAACTATAAACCAAATAACAATAATAAATAATAAAGTAAACTATAATAAAATTAAAATAGCAAATGTTAAAGCAAATGTTCTTTAAATAAGTAGATATAGAACATGATTTTCATACAGGGCAGGCAGTAAAAATCCAACATTGAAGCCATCAAATATAAGCACCAGGTATGATTCCCAGGAAAGACATTCCGTAATAAGGAGCCCATAACTGAGTTGCTCTATCCCATCCCTCAAAGCTACTTGCCTAGCTCTCATTTTGGCAGGGACACTTGAAAGAGAGACTCTTAAAGTAACCAGAATGCTTACAGTAGTACCTATAGGAAGAGAGGTGTTCCTATAAGTATCCTGCCCCAAGCCATTCAAATCTTTAAAGAGTAGTGTCAGCTCTTTGAATTGCCGATGAAGCACTGATTTCTTATATCTGAATTGAACAGTCTCAATTAATTTCCTGGCAAGTTGGTGTTGGAATAATTAAAGTTTCCATCTTCAAAGGAGTCATGTAAAACACATTACAATAATTTAATCAGAAGTTTAACTCTCAAAGCTTTATAATCTACTGTATTCTCCTTCAGAGCCTGGTGTATAGGCATGTTTTTGTTTGTAAATGCTTAATAAGTCTTTATCTAAGAAATTTATATAGTTCGGCTCTATTTTTCTCATAAATTTATACTAAATTTCTATCTTTGAACATGAGAAAAGTTCAATGAAATTTAGTGATTTTCAAAATAATATAAATAGAAATAAATCAATGGACATACATTTTAGAAACAATGTGAGACTCCAAATCTTAGAAGCAGTATGAATAAACATACAGGCAGTCCTTGAGTTATGATTATGACCACAATTGAACTCAAAATTTCCACTGATGATCAATACGGTTGTTAAGTGAGTTTTGCCCCATTTTACAGTCTTTCTTGCCACAGTTGTTAAGTGAACCACTGCTGTTGTTGAGTTAGTAATACAGTTGCTAAGTGAATCTAGCTTCCCAGTTGACTTTGCTCATCGGAAAAAAATCACAAAACTCTCATAAATCATGCCAGTTGCCAAGTATCTGAATTTTGATCACGTGGCCATGGGTATGTTGCAACGGTTTTGTGCAAAAGTCACTTTTTCCAGTGCCATTGTAACTTTGGACAGTCACTAAACATGTGGCTGTAAGTTGAGGAAATTCAAGTCTTGAATTTGCTTCTGAACCACCTGCCTTTATTAACAACCGTGTATTTCCTTATGCTCATTTCATCACCAGGAGAGTCTAGAGAGTGCATTGATGGGGACACACCAGGAACTAGAGATGTTTGGAAGTCAGCCAGCCTACCCTGAAAAGCTGTTGCACAAGAAGGAATCTCTTCAGAATCAGTTGATCAATATCCGGGTGGAACTGTCCCAAGCCAGCACGGTAATCTAAGACGTCTTCTGCATTGAAAACATTCGATTTTTAATGGTCACAAAGAGATCCCAGGCACCTATAAACCTTCAGGGACTTAGTATTATCTAAGGCAATGTTTCCCAATTGTAACTATTTAAGGTGTATGGATTTTAACTTCCAGAATTCCCCATTACACATGTTAAAATCCCAAAGTTGAGAAACACTGATCTAAGGGAAAGGGTTATGTGTTTGTTAATCATTAGCTTTGATTTATCCAGCGGTGGGTTGCTAAGGTGGAACAGTGATGTGTGCTCGTCACCATGGCTCTAAGTGGTAGCAGAGACCAGCGCAATTATGCTATTGCACCTGTGCAGGTAGCAAAATTACATGCGGAGCCGTAAGTGCACCCGTGTTTCGGGGCAGTTTTTTGCTTCTGCGTGCGCATGGGAGCAAAAAACTGTGCCGAAACACGGGCACACCTGTGTCACCTTGCATGATTTTGCTACCTGCACAGGTGCAGTAGCATAAATGCGCTGGACTCCGTTACCACTCAGAGCCACAGGGACGAGCACGTCACCATTCCACCTTAGCAGCCCACTTCTGGATTTATCCCATCATTCAATATCATTCACAGCTACACCAATGAAAGTGTACAAATGGAATTGTTGAGTCTCTGGTCGTGTCTAGCTGGCATGGAGATTAGTAGGGCTTTGGCCTTCTTAGCTTTGCAGCCTTCACTGCTTCTCCAGCAACATTAGCTGTTGTGAAAACCAGGTGCTTCCAGCTGAGCTTGAATGGGCAGTCTGTTCTTCTTGCTTTGCCAGTGCTGGTGCTGCCAAAAAACGATAGAATTGGGGGGGGGGGAAATGTTTTGGTAGTTTAGCATTGTGCAATCTCTTCAGTCTTTTATTCTTTTAGTGCCTTTTCATTTCGTATAAAAAAGGAGGGGAGGGAAGAAATGAAGTCAAAAAGCCCAACACAAGGGAAAGTTGCAAAATCACATTTGGAGAAGGGAAGTCAAAACATCTGAAGTCTATGCCATCAAATTGGTCTCTCCAAGACTACATTCAGTGTTTTCCGAATAAAAAGGCTGCTCTTTTGTTTTCAAGAACGCAAAAAACACAAACAAACATCCAAACCTAAACTAAAAGACCATGCAAGATGCTGGTCTTGCTTCCCTACCCCTGAAGAATTGTAATGAGTCTTTAAAAATCAAATATTTTTAGGAATGGAAATCGCTGTCTCTTCTCTGAAGTTTTGAAGGCTGTGATCCAAACAGATGGTTGAACAGTTAGTGTTCGTATGCCAATTAGGTTTTTTTTTTGCACCACAGGGATCTAGTCAGGCATTTGTATCTTGATGAGACTGTTTGCAAATCCCCACAGGCGCTGGCCAACAGCACTATGGAATATGAAAATCTGGAAGCTGAGGTGTCAGCCTTGCATGATGATTTATGGGAACAGCTGAACTTGGACATCCAGGTGAGAGAATTTGTATTATAAAATAAAATTTAAAAAAATATTATTAAAAAAACTTCCTGCAGACACCCTTAATGCCAATACCATATTTATTATACAGTCTTTATCATCTAATATTACCGATATAGAATAATATATACTATATATAGCAATATAGTATATATTATAATATAATATATATATTATATATATATATATATATATATATATATATATATATATATATATATATTTATTTATTTATTTATTCATTAATTCATTTATTTATTTATTTGATTTTTATGCCGCCCTTCTCCTTAGACTCAGGGCGGCTTACAACATGTTAGCAATAGCGCTTTTTAACAGAGCTAGGCTATGTATATGGTATTTGATGAAATACCATGTAAAATCTGCACAGCCACATATATTGGACAAACTAATAGGAGAGTAAATGCACGCATCGCAGAACATAAGAACGCAGTGAGAAAAGAAGAAAAAATTTCCTCCCTTTTCAAACACCTCAAAACTACAGGAAATGAAATTGACTTTGAAAGAACTAAATTGACTTTGAAAGAACTAAATTAATTTCCAAAATTGAACAACAAAAGAATAACCATGGAAGCCATTGAAATAGAAAATGGGGAGCCCCAAAAACCTCCCATCTACCAGACATCTGGAAACTAGCCCTTATCAACAAATGTATCCCAGATGCAAAAACTGAAACCAGACCCAGGACCCCACCACTAATCACCCTCACCAGACCCAAACCCACACTCACCCTACAGACCAAATACAACCACCACCCAGAAGCCAAACCACAGCAGCGCCTCCAACAGCTGCACTCCCCTCCGACATGCACACAAAGCAAACTGACATACACCATAAACACACGACTAGACCACAAACTCACAGCCAAACCAAAACCCAGGATGTTACACCACAGACATACATTACAAAACAGCTGACTAGTCTGCAGGCTCCAATTACTCAGTATATGAACAAAGTGTGGTCTGAGCTGCCTTCCCTCTATAAATACTGGAGGGTGGGTGTGGAGTGCTGTCTCAGCTGCTGCAAACTGTGTTGAAACTGGTTAGTTGGTGGGGTAATCCACAACATCAACTAATCAGCATACATCAATTACCCCACCAACTAACCAGTTTCAAAACAGTTTGCAGCAGCTGAGACAGCACTCCACACCCACCCTCCAGTATTTATAGAGGGAAGGCAGCTCAGACCACACTTTGTTCATCCTAGCACAAAGCCAAAAGTACCACCGTGAAGATGACAAGTGGGACCTCATCGAAATGTCACCAGGAATCTCTAATACTTACATGGGAAGAAACCCAAATATGCCAAAAAACACAATATTCATATAATATATATTATATATAGTAATTAGTATGATATATATTATATACAGTATATAGTAATATAGTATATATTATATATATTACTATAGTAATATAACAGCCATGGTGGCACAGTGGATAGAATTCAGTACTGCAGGCTAACTCACTGCTCACTCCAGGACTTTGATTCTGAGTGGCTCAAAGTTGTCTCAGCCTTCAGTCCTTCTGAGGTCAGTAAAATGAAGACCCCAATTGTTGGGGGCAATATGCTGACTCTGTAAACTGCTTATAAAGGGCTGTAAAAGCACTGTGAAACAGTATATAATTGTACGTGTTATTGCTAAGTGCTACTAATGAAGAAAATTAACATGTTCTACTCTGGATGCATTTAATAACAGCAGCTACTTCTGCTTTACTGTGGTAGGGCCTGTGCTATGTAACAACATCTTGGTAGAGTTAAAGTGATCCTTTCCCTGTTAGAATTTAGAATGGGATTTAAAATATTAATTTTTATCCAAGCAATTTTTTTTTGTTTTGCTAGTTTTTTAAAATTTAGCTAAGAGTTGGTTTCACTTTTATTATAAATAAATATTTCTAAATTGCCTAATGGGTATGGAATTTTTTAAAATGAATAAATGTACATATCTTGCAATATATGTTATTGCAAATAGGTAACATAATTCATACACTTAATCACGTTTATGGGACAATTTGACATAAAAGCAATTGAATTTATTTCAGAAATCAAGCTTCTTATTTCTAAAGCACTATACACTGATGTAGGGATATCAGCTGTTTCTTTTCTCCATCCCAGTGATTCTGGTCACAACATTGATTGAAGAACTGTAATAAGATATCGGGCAATGAATCAAAATGATACCGACCCACACTGCCAGAATTGTAATTGTTTCAAAGATTGCAGCCACAGTTGTAAAAAAAACACAGAATGCAGAGTATTTTCTGCATTATATATGTTGTACTCCACATTTGTGCCGGTAGGAAGCTAACTCTAGAAGTATTATCCAATTTAGGGAGGGGAAATTATCTACAATCTGGAGGCTTGATAAAATCATGTTCACACACCCACAGTTTTCTCCATTAAGAATCTTGTGTGATACACACTATACCTTTCTTTATTTGGGGATTACGTAGCCTGTTCAGAAACGTCTAGAGGCTGAATAGCCAAGAGCTGATGAAGCCAAGTGTCTTCGGGAGAAGATGAGCCTTCGTCTACAAAAAGATTGCACAGAGATTTGGCAAGGATGCGCAACTGAAATCATTTAAATCATTATTTTAATTTATTTTTAATTAATTCAGCAGAGATATATTATCATGTTAATTGTGGAAAAGTATTTTTGTGGTACAATTTGTAACATAATTGTTTCATCTTTTTATAAAGGAAGAAAACAACTTTTCGCCAGCCCTCTTTGCAGCTCTGGACTTCTTTGTCTCGCTGCAGATCTATTCCCCAATCTCTTATCCATTCTTCTCAACATGATAGCTTTCCTTCCTTTGATTTCCATTTTTTTTACCTTTCCAATCTTCTCTTCCTTTTTCAATTACTCTGGCATATTCTTCTATGAAGACTCATCTACAAAATGCATGAATATAACAAATTCCCAATATATTTTATTAAAAGGCATCTTTGAAGGGGACGTTTTTTGTAGAAAAGTTAAACAAATGTTGCCTATCCTTTTTCTTCTGAATTTCCCTTTCCTACAAGATAACTTTTTCTGTTGCAGAATTCTAATAGCAGATGCAAATAAGCATAGGAAAAAAAGCATTTATAGAGTTCTCTAATGGAAAATCTTCCAGACATGGGGACTTCAATTCCCAGAAATTTCTAGTGATTTGAATGCCACTAAGTTCTGAAATCTGTAAAAAAGAGAAACATAACCAAGAGCAGATACTGTTGATGGTGCTTTTGCAATTCAACCATAGGATCGAACATCTCTATTCCAGGTCTTAATTTTACCAATCTTGGAAGGATGGAAAGCCGAGTCAACCTTGAGCCGGTCAGAATCAAACACCTGGCAGTCAGCAGAATTAGCTGCAATATTGCATTCTAACCACTGCAGCACCATGGTTCCTATGACTCTCCTTGCATAATATATTGCTTTTTATTAGGTGTGATCCAAAACTTTTCAGTTTAAAAGAGTTTTGTTCAAATTTGAAAAAATCCTTCCAACTGTATTGTACTATTCCAGCTATTCTGAATCTGCTTTGAACATGAAGCAGCTCTTTTAGTTTAAAACAAGTCTGAGCTCAAAATCAGGCTGAATGGAGAATACTTTCAAATTCAAAACAGATCATTTCAATTCGCAATATTTTGAATTTGAAACATTTTGCTACCATGATTTTTTTCATGGATTGTTGCTTATTCTTAAATAAAAGTATTCAATATCAAAACAGCAGAACCAAAATGTTTTTATTCTATTATCATGATGAGGCTATGCTTTAAATAATTTTTAAATGAAATATTTCAAACATGCACTATTTTTCTTCCCTTAATCATATTTTTTGTGTGTGCATTATCTATTTTCTATTATGGTAGTTGTCAGATATTAAGTAATAGCCTGCTGACAGAGAAAAGAAAAGTAATATATATATTTCAGCTGACCTAATATTACGCAACATGGTTACCTAAAATTACCCTTCCCCCTGACCACAATTAAGTATAGGAAATTAATTACTAACATTGGTACTTAGTATAATGAAATGTGGATTTGTTTCTCTTCCTTGGTTTTTCAGAATGAAATGCTCAACAGGCAAATCCAGAAAGAAATCTGGCGGATCCAGGATGTGATGGAGGGACTTAAAAAGAACAACCCCTCTCGGGGCACAGACACTGCAAAACACCGAGGTAAGGGACTTCTTCTATTCAAAAATCAAAAGAGTTCTTGATGTTTATTTTTTAATGAGCCATGATGGCATAGCGGTTAGAATGCAGTATTGCAGGTTAACTCACTGTTCACTGCCAGCAATTCCATTCTGAATGGCTCAAGGTTGGTTCAGCCTTCCTTCCATCTTTCCGAGGTTGGTAAAATGAGACCCAGATTGTTGGGAGCAATATGCTGACTCTATAAACCATTTAGAGTGGTCTGTAAAGCATGATGAAGTGTTATATAAGTCTAAGTGCTATAGCTAACCTTGTTCAATTAATGTTCAATTAATGTTCAATTAATATCTGAGTATTAAATATCTCAGTGTTAATTGTTCTGCCGGCGTGTTTCAAACACCCGTAATTACAGGGTAATTAGTTCAGGAAGACACACCACATGATAAAAGGAAAACCCAAAAGTTTTTATAAACAGAAAAACAGAAACAGCTCCCTTTTTAAATGTCAACGAGATTTTCTGGTACACACAAGGCACAGGTTAAATGCAATCCAATTGCTCACCCAATAACTGGGAAATTGAGTCCAATTCTAAAGTCCAGAGAGTCCACCCACAATCTTGAACAGCACAAAAACCACGATCTTGACGAAACAATGAATCAGATAAACTGCCACAAGGCTAAACCAGCATGCTGTTCTTTTTATCTGTAGCACTAATTACAGCAGCCCCGCCCAACCACAGGTGGCCTCATTTTCTCTTGTAATAATCCTTCAGTTGTTGTCTCCTATGCATCACTCTACACATGCGTGGATGTGTCATTAATTCTTGTTCAAAATCCAAGGTTGATACAGATGATTGATCTCCTCCTGGGCTGTCTGCCAAACTCCCCTCTTCCCTGTCACTCATGCTTCCTTGGTCAGAGGAGGCTTCGTCGACAGATTCCATCAGGAGCAAAATAGGCCTGCGGCATGTGGATGTTTCCCCCACATCCACCTGCACATTCCTTGGGGCAGGAGCTGGGCCAGAGCTAATTGCAACAGTTAATTATCTGCCATTGCAAATGAACATCTATTTTCTGCTTCCTGAAATGCTCACTGGAATATTTTGGTTGCTATTCCAATCAGTGTAGAATTACCATTGGTTGTGTACTTTCCTGCTGTATCCTGGGATCACTGCTAAAAGGTCATAAAATCATGGTGGGTCATGTGATGACCTACTTAATATCAGGAATGACCCACAACCATAATTTTGACAGAATAACTGATTTGGAAGGGACCTTAGAGGTCTTCTGGTCCAACTTCCAATTAAAAACCTCCAGTGTTGGAGCACCCTCAACTTCTGGAGGCAACGGGTTCCACTGATTAATTGTTCTGCCAGGAAATTCCTTCTTTGAGCTCAGCTTCTGTTTTTAAGTCAAGTATTACTTTATTTCATTTCAACAAGCATTCTTCAATCTTTAACACTGAAGTGTTTTGGATGCCAATATTCAACTTCTTATAATGCCCATCAGAACATTCTATGGTACATTTTAAAAATATAATAAAAAGTCCAGTTCTATGAAAGTTTCTTGCATACTATTTTCTAATCTAGACAACTATACTGTGTTGGCAGTAGTATAACTGCTATGGCACACCTCTTGATTATACTGTTTTAATCCCTTTATTTTTCTTATGGTATTTCTGTTTAACTGGTTCACCCTAAACCACTGATAGTTTTATCCTTCATAGATTGAGCAATAATTTTAAACCAGCTACTTTACATGCAGCACTATCATCTCATCTTGTGGGAATAAATTCCATCAGTTAAAACTGTGTCGAAGGAAATAATTATTTTTTGTTGTCCATTCTGAACTGACTGCATTTCAAATGGCATTTGAAATGTATTTTTCACTATTCATATTTCCATGCTAGGCATCATTGTGTAAACTTTGTCCTCCCATACCTCAAGCTAATAGGTTTATAAGAAGTTCTGAATGCATTAGTTGTATTTTAAAGAGCAGGTTTCTAATCCATTTGAATAATCCTTTCTGTAATTTTTCCAATGTGCCCTAGATATTTAAAATGATGTCAGCATGCAAAGCATTTTAGATTGAGTTGTATATGCCCTTCTGGTTTATGATCAAGCGTTAGACTTCAGAGGATAATTAGAACTGCAGAAAAAACCATTGCTACCGACCTGCCTTCCATTGAGAACCTGTATACTGCACAAGTCAAAAAGAGGGCTGTGAAAATATCTACAGACCCCTCACATCTTGGACATAAATTGTTTCAGCTTCTACCCTCAAAATGATGCTAAAGGGCATTGTACACCAGAACAAGTAGCCACAAAGACAGCTTTTTCCCCAAATGCCATTGCTCTGCTAAACAACTAATTTCCACAACACTGTCAATTATTTACTAAGACTGTATTACTATTCTTCTTCTCATCCTTCCTAGTGCCTGTCTCTTCCCACTTATGGCTATAATCATGTTGCTTCTATCTTTAAAATTTATATTGTTTTATTTGTTTTCTAGTACTATTTGATTGCTCAGTAACCTATGATGATCACAAAATGTTGCATCTTATGATTCTTGATAAATGTATTTTATTTTTCTTTATATACACTGAGAGCATATGCACCAAAGACAAAGTCCTTGTGTGTCCAGTCCCACCTGGCCAATAAAGAATTCTACTCTACTCTACTCTACTCTACTCCATTCAATTCTTTAGATCTCTCTTCCCCACCCCCCATCCCGTGACTTCCATCTCCCCAAACTGATGATAGTCCCCAAATTAATAATTATTTATTTTTTTGTTTGTTTGTTTGTTTATTCATTTATTTGATTTCTATGCTGCCCCTCTCCGAGGACTCAGTTATTCCAAACTTGAGTATCTGCTTTTACCTTAATGCTCAGCATGATTTTTTTTCAGCTGCAGTTGAAAAGTTCCAGTTGCCAGCCCTGGTGCTGTTTAAGTGGAGGGCAGCAGTTCCCTGTCTGTGTTGCCCAGAGCTTTCTGCACTGGAGAAGCATAGAGGTCTCATAAATAAATGACAAATAAATTATGTAGCTAACCAATAAATATGGCCCTTGCTTTAATCAACCAAAGGTACCAATAACAATTAAACAACCAAAGGTACCCATAACAACTAAAATAACTACAGTAGTGATACCAGGATTAAACTAATGGATACAAGTTAAGGGTCCTACAGACCAAGAATCAATGTATTCAAAGCTACATATACCTTCGAAAATCCTGTTCTGGCTTTTTTTATCTCTGAAGCAGAGGTCTTCAAACATGGCAATTTTAAGACTTGTAGACTTCAATTCCCAGAATTCTCCAACCAGCTATGGGAGTTGAAGTCCATAAGTTGAAGTCCACAAGTCTTAAAGTTGTGAAGTTTGAAGACCTCTGCTCTAGAGCTAGGGAAATGTAGCAAAAAAGATATTACGTATGAGAGGGGAGTGCCTAAAACATGCAAGTAGAGTTATTGGAACTGGGGAACTATCCATTCTGCCCATAACCTTCTCTATATTAAAGTTAAAGTATGATGGTTATCCAGAAAGTTAGAACGCATATAGCTCTCACAGGGAATGTTCGCAGGGGAAGTTGGTATTATTATCATGTAGCGGGAAGCCAGCAGAAGAGAACGAGCAGTGCCAGTGGTCAGTAGATCATTGACTGGCGTTGTGGTGAAGGTTACAGATGAGAAAAGAGCATGATACCTGAATGCTAAGGACATGAACGCTGCTGCTATGGGTGCCCAAGATCTGTGCACGATGGGTGCCCAAGATTTGTGCACAATGGGTGCCCAAGATTTTTCTCACTGATTGCTGAGTTTTGAATTTTTTGGCTGAAGGAGAATGGATATGGCACCACTGTATTGATTGATGTTTGCTCTCTGGAGTATGGTGATAAGAACAAGTTTCATCTCCTGTCACTATACAGTTGAGTATACAGTGTTCCCTCGATTTTCGTGGGGGATGCGTTCCGAGACTGCCCGCGAAAGTCGAATTTCCGCGAAGTAGAGATGCGGAAGTAAATACACTATGGATAGTATCCCAAGCCTTCCCTTAACACTTTAAACCCCTAAAGTACAATTTCCCATTCCCTTAGCAACCATTTAGATCATTACTCACCATGTTTCTTTATTAAAGTTTATTTAAAAAAATATTTATTAAAGTCGGATGAAAGTTTGGCGATGACATATGATGTCATCGGGCTGGAAAAACCGTGGTATAGGGAAAAACCCCGCAAAGTATTTTTTAATTAATATTTTTGAAAATCCGGGGTATAGACTTTTCGCAAAGTTCGAACCCACGAAAATCGAGGGACCACTGTACTGTACACTATACATTATACAATCCCAAAATGATCAAGAAATCCTCGGGCTGCACTGACTGTGAGCTTCAGTAAGCATCTTGGGCACCTATCGCAGTAGCATTCATGCCCTTAGCATTCAGATAGCGTATTACAGTGCGTACTTTGCACTTGGAGGGATATGGAATGAGGACGCTCATCTCTAACCTTCACCATATTTTTATTTTTTTATTTTTTTTTATTTTGTCCAATACACAATACATATAGAAGAGAATAGACATATAGTAATATATATAAAGAAAAGGATAGAAGAAAATATATAAAAATAGAGGAGAAGATGTATGAAAGGAAGAAAAGATATATGAGAAATGAGATAAAGGAGAGACAATTGGACAGGGGACGAAAGGCACACTAGTGCACTTACGTACGCCCCTTACTGACCTCTTAGGAACCTGGAGAGGTCAATCGTGGATACTCTAAGGGAGAAATATTCGGGGTTAGGGGTTGACACTATTGAGTCCGGTAATGAGTTCCATGCTTCGATAACTCGATTGCTAAAGTCATATTTTTTACAGTCAAGTTTGGAGCGGTTAATATTAAGTTTGAATCTGTTGCGTGCTCTTGTGTTGTTGCGGTTGAAGTTGAAGTAGTCATTGACAGGCAGGACATTGCAGCATATGATCTTGTGGGCAATACTTAGATCGTGTTTTAGGCGTCATAGTTCTAAGCTTTCTAGACCCAGGATATTTAGTCTATTTTCATAGGATATTCTGTTTCGAGTGGAGGAATGAAGGGCTCTTCTGGTGAAGTATCTTTGGACGTTTTCGAGGGTGTTGATGTCCGAGATGTGGTATGGGTTCCAGACAGATGAGCAGTAGTCTAGAATGGATCTGGCAAAAGTTTTGTAGGCTCTTGTGAGTAGTGTGAGATTGCCAGAGCAGAAACTATGTAGGATCAGGTTAACAACTCTAGAAGCATTTTTGGCTATATTGTTGCAGTGGGCTTTGGCACTTAGGTCATTTGATAATGCCAGTCGATTATCTACTGACCACTGGCACTGCCTGTTCTCTTCCACTGGCTTTCTGCTACACAATAGTAATACCAATTTCCCCCGCGAACATTCCCAATGAGAGCGCCGTGCTTTCTAACCTTACTTTCTGGATAACCCCTGTACTTTTTTCTTGTCCGTGAGCCTGAAATCAACATAGAGTTTACTACCCCCATTGCTATTCCTCAGTGTCTCTTTTCTGACTTGTAGAAAGAGGATAGTGATTTTTTTTACTCACAACCAAGTTATAGGGCCTAAACTTCTGAGAAAACTAGGTTTTTCACTTGGCATTTTGCCACATGTCGGGTCAGTTGCCCAGGTGGTAAGAGGCAGTAGGCGAAGGGATCTGAGTCATCTTGAATAGCTGGGAGGTTAGAGGTTGTGTGTTGCTGTTCTCTCTGCTGCTGCTGCTTTGTGGTATAATCCATTATTACTGTCAGATTGTCCTTGAACACCAAGATTAACACTCATCCATTAAAAATCCCATCTGTGTCTAAAAGCAGTACAAACATTGGCTGATAGGCTTCTAGGGGGATTGTACAAGTAGTTCTTTCTCTGCCACTCCACCCTACCTGTCAGTGATTTTGAGTTGGGATTTACTGCTCTTCCAGTACAGTAGAGTGTTAAACCCAGGGGGGGATTGTTCCATGAAGCAGCCAGCTGACACTGCAGCCCCCTTCATCCATCCATGTCAGCTGTTATTCAGGCTGATTTATTGGCTGAGAAATCTGGTATGTATAAGGAAGAGCCTTGTTTGAAATAATTGGAAGAACTGGACTCTCACATTGTTCAAGCAGAATGGCCCCGGGGGATAATGTCCAAGACCAGATTAGAGAGATATAGCTGTACCAATCTAAGGTGGTCAGTATGTGCCAGCCTGATCCTGCCACCAACATTTATGCCATACTGGTGAAATCATTGATAATATAGTAGAATAACAGAATTGTAAGGGATGTTGGAAGTCTTCTAGTCATATGGGTTGGTGAAGTGCCTCAGATTGTGTCCTTAGTAAAACTGCTGCTGTTTGCTGACTGCCTAATAACAGTTCTATAGAGGAATTATTGAGTCTGTTCACTGCAGTTCTATAACTGTCTGATTTGGTTCTGCAACCCAACAAGACAGACATAGATTTCAGAGGATAATTAGAACTGCAGAAAAAACAATTACTATCAACCTACCTTCCATTGGGAACCTACATACTGCCTGAGTCAACAAGAGGGCTGTGAAAATATTTACAGACACTTCACATCCTGGACACAAACTGCTTCAACTCAAACCCATGCTATAGAGCACTGCACACCAGAACAATTAGACACAATAACAGTTTTTTTCCAAATGCCATCACTCTGCTAAACAAATAATTCCCTCTATGTTGTCCAACTATTTATTAAGTCTGCATTACTATTAACCTTCTCATCGTTTCCATCACCCATCTCCTCCCACAAATGACTGCATGATTGTAACTTTGTTGCTTGTATCCTTACAATTTATGTTGACTGGTTCCTAATATGATTCAATTGCTTATTTGTATCTGGTCTATCATTAAATATTTGATTCTTGACACACTGAGAGCATATGGACCAAGGCAAATTCTTTGTGTGTCCATTCACATTTGGCCAATAAAATTCTATTCCATTCCATTTCATACTAATAGGGAAAACCACCTTTAAGACTGAAACATCCCATCAGGAGGGCTTAAAACCTTTTGGAATATGTGTCAATGTTGAAATGAAGACAGTGTAGGATAATATTTTAACCAGGTTTAGGTACTTTAAACCAGTGTTTCCCAATCTTAATTATTTTAAAATGTGTGGATATCAACTTTCAAAACTCCCCAGTCAGAATTCTGGGAGTTGAAGTTCACACATCTTAAACTAGTTAAGCTTAAGAAATACTGTTTTAGGCAGTAGAAAGTAATACTATATGGTTTCCTTATTTCCTATATGTATAGTATATTGAGCCTCATCACTTTTTTAAAAACTCTTTTTCCTTTTAATAGAAAATATCCTCTGTTCCACTCCATTCACTCCAGTCCTCTCCAACTCATCATCATATGTCCCTTTCCTGCAGTTCATTAATGCTTTACTATCTGTTCCCCTTTCTTGCAGTGGCCGTTGGCCCATCAGGAACTTACAGTTCCAACAGTCCAGCCAGTCCTCTGAGCTCAGCTAGCCTCACCAGCCCCCTGAGCCCTTTCTCGCTTGTGTCGGGATCACAGAGTTCACCTACCAAGCAAGGCAGCAATGAGGTGAGCAAATCTCTCATCAGTTAGAACGGCTAAAGGTGCTGGAAAATAGAAGCAGCCAAAATATATTTTTGTTTTAAAGGTTAACCAGTTCCACCAGTAGGTGGCGATCTAAACCTTCTTCTGACCTGGAACGGTTGGACTAATTCCTCCAATGACCACAGTTTAAATCTAAGCATGATATTATTGGCTTACAACTCCTGAATGGTTTCAGAGAGCCAGGTAGTTAAAGGTTGGGAAATTGGTCCCAAATCCTTGGAAATCTGTAGTTTGTTCATCTAAAGAACAAATTCCTGGTAGCTGGCACTCGGTGCACCAGTTTAACCGATAAAAACTCTGTGTGTAATTGAGTTTAATTTTTGTATGTATTCATTTGCTTTAATTTTTGCTTTTAACATTTTCCAGCAGCTGAAAATAAGTAGGCCAGAGGTTGATTGTTATAGAAAATAGTCTCTTTCTTTGTTCTATCCAATTGTACTTTTATAAGAAGCAGCCTTTTAGCAATTAAAATAATGAGCAGATGTTTTCCCCATAAGGCAAGGCTCCCCATCTCTTATTTCTTTATGTTTGTGCAGTTGGCAAAAAACTAATGATGCATCTGACTAACACCTGGGATTTTAAAAATGGATCCTTCTGAATTGCTCCACTGTTCAGAGCACAGTCTACACCAGACTTGGGCAAGGGGCAGCCCGTGGGCCGCATCCTGCCCGCCCGCTGCCTGTGATCCACCCGCCCGCTATCTGTGACTGGTTCGCAGAGGTCAGGGTCTGCTCCAGTAAGAAGATGAAAGAGCTCACAGCGTCTTCCGGGACTTCTCCGGTTCCTGCTTGCCTGATGAATCATGAGGACAGCAGGAACCGGAGGAGTCCCGGCAGACGCGGTGAGCTCTTTCATCCTCGCACTGGAGTGGACCCTGACCTCCTACTGAGAGAGTGACTGTATATACTGTATATAAATAATATATGCTAGTGTTTCCCAACCTTGGCCCCTTGAAGATATCTGGACTTCAACTCCCAGAATTCCCCAGCCAGCATTCGCTGGCTGGGGAATTCTGGGAGTTGAAGTCCAGATATCTTCAAGGGGCCAAGGTTGGGAAACACTGGTATATACAGTATTGGGTAGAACTGAGTTAATTATATTAGTCCAGCCCTCTAAAACTATCCCAATTTTTCATGAGGCCCCATGGCAAAATTATTTGCCCACCCCTGGTCTACACCCTTACACTTGCTGGATGCTTCTTGGTGCTTTCCCAACAATTTTTGAGGGCCATGTCTTCATGACTTTGCCTCCATCTCACCACCAGTCTGCTCTGAAGCAGTCTTGAGCTGTCTTTAACTGTTTCAATTTGGAAGTAATGTTTATTTTTTTTCCTTCTTCCCCCTGAAAATCTTGAGTACCTCAAGGACAAGATATAATACAATCAGGGACAGCTGTCTTTGCAGCACCACTTCGCTGGGTGATTCTGCTGTGGAAAAAATCCCTTACCTCTCCAATTGTGACCATGGCACATTTTGACCCATTTTGTCTTCGGCTATGACAGGACCAAGCTTTGTCTGGCTTCCCCCCCCCCCCATTACAAAATTTAAGTAGTTTGATGTGTATGTGTTTGTGTGCTAGGGGTATAATAAATCAGAATAAAAAAAGACTGTGGGAGAAATACAAATGTATCTGTTATGTCCTGCCCAGAGATTAATGGAAGTACGCTTGGAGACTAGTTATTATTGGATGAACCCCGGTTACTGTGATTGGTTAGTTATTCGTCAGAGCAAGGGCGGCAATGCTCTGTCACCCGATTGGTTGTTACCTCAGCCAGCGAGAGTATATAAACCCTGTCATCTGTTATGGCCTCTGTTCTTCATCTCCATACATCTTTCTGACATACTGAATAAAGTCTGTTATTACCGATACTTGCCTCCGACTATTTCAGTATCTATACAGTGAAGGGCTACCAAAATTCTTACTACCACAGTGTGGGCGTGGCTTATGCAGCACACCCTGCATTTTCTTTCAACATTTTTCAGTGCAAATTGGGTGCTCTGGGGGTGGAGCTCCATTTTTGCTACCCCACTGCGTTCAGGCAGTAGCCCACCCCTGCATATAATAATAATAATAATAATAATAATAATAATAATAATAATAATAATAATTTATTAGATTTGTATGCCGCCCCTCTCCGAAGACTCGGGGCGTCTCACAACAGTAATAAAAACAGTATAACAATGGAACAAATCTAATAATAAAAATTATATTAAAAACCCCAACTGTTAAAAACCATACAACACATACATACCAAACTTAAAATATAAGAAAGCCTGGGGGAGATGTCTTAGTTTCCCCATGCCTGGCTATATAGGTGGGTCTTGAGTAACTTGCGAAAGACAAGGAGGGTGGGGGCTGTTCTAATTTCTGGGGGGAGTTGATTCCAGAGGGCCGGGGCCACCACAGAGAAGGCTCTTCCCCTGGGGCCTGCCAAACGACATTGTTTGATCAACGGAACCTGGAGAAGGCCAACTCTGTGGGACCTTATCGACCGCTGGGATTTGTGCAGTAGAAGGCGGTTCTGGAGGTATTCTGGTCCAATGCCATGAAGGGCTTTAAAGGTCATTACCAATATGGGCATACACCAGGGTTGGTTCCTATTTACCTCACTGCCTGTTCGCTTCCTCCCACGCTGCATGGATGTGCACGCGCGCATGCATAGTGACAAAAAAAAAAGTCCAGATTTTTTTTTTAAGCCAAAAACAAGATGGCAACCTCATGCACAATGCTGGAAACTCGGCATGCTCAGATTTATTTATTTATTTAATTTAGTTATTTGGATTTCTAGGCTGCCCTTCTCCAGGGGACTCGAATGAAATTTTTAAAAAATAAATACAAAAAAAAAGATGGTGGTGCCCACACACCAGCACCAACTGACCTGGGTCGGTGATGTCATTATGACATCAGCAGCGAGTCCCTATTGGTTTGCCCGAACTGGTCCAAACTGGGAAGAACCCACCCCTGACATACACTCTGTGAAAGTGGATTGGAAGAGAGAAGAGACTCTTTCATGGGCCAAACCTAATTCGGGAGTGATATTAGCTTCAGGAGGGGGAATGGAAAGAAAGACTCCGAACCATAATAGAACTGAGAACTGTTTTGGCTCCCCTTGATTTGTATTTTAAATGAGATATTCTGAACAGTCAGGTAGACTTTTCTGGAGGTGTTTTATTTGACATAGGTATATCCATCTTCTACTTCGTTGACAGGATTGTCAGTCTCTCAGGAGAATGACAGTCTTACGGAATAAGCTCATAGAAGGTGTTATCTAGAGCAGTGTTTCCCAACCTTGGCCACTTGAAGATATTTGGACTTCATCTCCCAGAATTCCCCAGCCAGCATTCGCTGGCTGGGGAATTCTGGGAGTTGAAGTCCAAATATCTTCAAGTGGCCAAGGTTGGGAAACACTGCTCTAGACATTGTTGGGGACACCAATAGTCTTATCAGAAGAAGCACCCAATAAATGCTAAGAATTCAAGCTAAATAAGTGGTGCAAATTCTACCATTCTGTTTTAGAAAGGCCACCTGAACATCTTGGCAATAAGTGTTTCAGTACTCTAAAAAGCCTGGAATGGCTTAGTTGAAATTAGTAGCACAGTAACTTATGATACTAATTTTGAGCCCTCCTTAATTAGTAACAAATTCATGCTTTCTTGTCATAAATATACTGCTCAAAAAAATAAATAAAGGGAACATTCAAATAACACATCCTAGATCTGAATGAATGAAATATTCTCATTGATTACATTGTTCTGTACAAAGTTGAATGTGCACAACAGCATGTGAAATTGATTGTCAATCGGTGTTGCTTCCTAAATGGACAGTTTGATTTCACAGAAGTTTGATTTACTTGGAGTTATATTGTGTTGTTTAAGTGTTCCCTTTATTTTTTTTGAGCAATGTATAAACCTAAGTCATTGGATTGAGCCAAAAGGTGAGAGTCATATAGCTTGCTTCTTGATCAGTACAAAAATTATGCAGAAATTTATAGAATAATGTGCTCAACCTCAGCAGCTTTAAAATGTGTGGGTTTCAACTCTCAGATTTCCTTCTGATTGCATGCTGACTGGGGGAATTCTGGGAGCATCTTAGAGGTCAATTAACACTGTGAAAGACCATGTCTTTTCCTTTGCATTAGACTGATACGGTAGATACATCAGAACAAGCCAAAAAGTTTTAGTTAAATGTCTAAGATCAGTGGAAGTGTCTCCTGAGCTACTCTATCATCAAAATCAAACTCCTGCCCTGAAATAGTCATCATCCCTAGTTCCACTCATGTACTATCCCTACACTTGTGTGGAGCATCACTTTTTATGTTGCTAAAACCTATTGACCTCGGTTGAACTTTTAAGTCCATATCAGCCATGTCTTCAGATTTTGTTTTGCATTGTCTGGTGAAATATTTGTATTTTGAAGAATGTGTCTCCAAAGGGATGCATATTTTGAAATGGCAGATATTTTTCGAAGCAAATGAAAGTCAAGTCATCATATTATGTACATTATTTATCAAGTGACGCCTGGCTAACAGTAGTATTTTCTGGATTGGTACTGGGTTGGTCACCAAGGAAAAAGGCTGTTCATTTTGACTCCTGAGTTGTTGGTGCTCAGATGAGGTGCCTCTCCTGGTTTAACATCTGTCCTTATATGTATCTGTGTCTCACTAATTCTCTTTTCCTTCACATTCTCACAGTTTCTTTGCTCTTACTCCTAACGCTTCTTGATTTCCTCTCCACTCCAGGAGCCTGGTCCACCTCGACCTCCCCTCCCCAAATCATATGTGCCCTTGGAATCTCCTCCGACTATCCCTCCACTTCCTTCTGAAAGCCGTCTCTGGCAATATCCTAACTCCCCTTCCTGGCAGGAAAGCAGCGAGGCGAAGAGGGGACAGGTATCAAAATGGGAGTCTGAGATCTAGAGGCATAGTCTATCCTTTGCTACTTTCACCAGGCAGTGGGGCCAGAGAGGGCGGTTGGGGGAACCCTATGTCTAACAGCAACTCTGTTGTGTCTTTAAGCTTATAATGGATAAAGGTAGTTCCACATGAACTTATGTTGCAAATAGTTGGCCTTTTTTGAGAATGCAAAGCAGCGTTTTAATTATGTAATCATGGATGAAGATGGGTAGGTTTTCAAAACAGAGATGGAAGCTAGCAACACAAAATGGGGAGGAGGGAGAAATTAAATCATGTGACCAGAGAATTTACTTTATTGGGACACTTCCATCCCACATTTACAGCAGAGAAAGGAGGGTGCATGGTTTTTTTTTGGGGGGGGGGGGAAATCAAAGATCTGAAAAACTTACTTAAACAGGAGCAGCAAGCACTATGAAAGCAGTTTGGTCTAGTAGTTATGGTCCTGCCTAGCCATGAATGTCAGCTGGGTGATCTTGGACTAGTCACTCTCAGTCCAGCTCAACTTAAAGGGTGAGGCGTTGTGGTGGAAAAAAAATAGGAGAAATGTGTGTGTGATATGTCTGCCACCTTGAGTTATTTCTAAAAATAATAAAGGCGGGCGATAGATAGATAGATAGATAGATAGATAGATAGATAGATAGATAGATAGATAATAGATAGATAGATAGATAGATAGATAGATAGATAGATAGATGAGAGAGAGAGAGAGAGATAGGGGAGAGAGAGAGAGAGAGACACAGACAGATAGACGGACAGACAATGTATCTCCGTGTCATGAAAAACTAAGTTGTTGCAGCAGAAATAAGTTGAGGCATGACTATAAGAAGTTTAAAAGCCTTTGTTACCTCAATTAAGCCTCTGTGAAAGTCATAGAAATGGTATTTAAGCAGAAGAAAATGGATTTCTAAGTATCCAAGACAGTGAATCTTTTATGCAGAGTATTATTTTTCTCTAAATAGTTGCTATTTTTGTTTTCTAATTAAGGGCAATATAATTTCTTCAACTATCCTGTTCTAATTTCTAATTTCTAATTTTCATTTATAGAAGTAGAGAACAGGTGGCAGTTTACCTAATGAGCTTTATTCTCCAATGTATATACAGCCAGACATTTCTAATTCCTAGGGGAATCTACTAGGAATAGAAATCCTTACCTTTCCTGGATATTTTAACTTCACTTGAAAACAGAATGGCACTGTTCGACTCCTCGTATTGGCCGTGCCTGTTTCATCCCCAGGCTTCTGCCCCCAACCATTCGGGCGCTGCCTTTTCTCCTTGGCCCATTCGCCGAAACACCAAATCTCGAGACGACCTCTGCCCAAAACAGCAAGGAGAGTGGAGGAGAATGAAAAGAAAGGAATGAAGAAGGGGTGGGATTCTTGCTCCTCTGATTGGCTGGCTGCAAAGTGTCCCGTGCATCCAAAAGACCAGGGTGAATTGGGTTTGAGCCCATAAAAGGCCAAGGAGAATGGTTGAGGCGCCTGAATGGTTGGGGCGGAAGCCTGGGGACAAAACAGGCGTGGCCAAGTAGAGGAGGTGAACAGTCATAGTCCCGCTTGAACAAAATGCATGCTAATGAAGTAAGCACTTGCCCCATCTTTTCTTCAGCTGACTGTGTTTTGATAGTTTGAATTGTTTTGGAACAGAGAAGAAAAAAACAACAACTACAGAGATGCATTTGATTCTTCTTTCAATATGTTCATTCTTGTTAATATTTTATTCTTCGGGCTTATTTTTCTTCTTCTCTGTTTTAACTCTATGTTAAACATCTATAATCAGAACTATGATCTGGGTGGCCATATAAATGTAAAAACAAAAACAAGCAAACCTTCCAGGCAGTAACAGATGTCTACAGGCAGTTTCTCTTCAGCAAGACCAGACACTTTTTCAAAGAAAATATATTTTCCCTACAGTCAAAATCCAGCTTTGAGCAGAGTAAGAAGGACCATCACCGGGCATCAACTTCACATTCGACAGTGGAGGCTGGTCTCTTGCAGCCAAGACAAGACCAAGAGGCTGATAAGCAGGTGGCACTCAACAAAGGTACCTATAAATAGCATGTATTAAGAGAATCCTTTTGTTTGCTGATTTTATCTTTTCTGCCAGCTCCAAAAGTCAGGCTAGCTTGGGATAGTGGGAACTGTAGTCTGGTGTTTAAAAGAGTATAGTTTGGGGATAACTTGTATAGAGTTTGTATCTCTAAATTCAGGAAAGATATGTTTTAAAAACCATAATATGTAGGAATACATTACAAAACGTAAAGCTGTTTATCCCCAAATTCACTTTTTCAGAGCATTACAATGTCAGTATACAGAACCAGTATACAACATCACAGACAGACAGAGTTCACACATATGCCAACCAGTATTGGCTTGCAGCATGGATGGTCCGGTACATCATCCCAGTAGGAAAATCTCCATGACCCCAATGCATGCTCATGCGTGCCCACATGAGATTCAGCTTCTCCGCATGTGTAGGAAATGAAATCTCAAGTGAGGACGCTTGTGCGTGTGAGATTTTACTGATTTTCAGTATTTTTTGCTTCTGTGCATGCAGGGAAGCAAAGAAATTGCTGAAAATCAGTAAAAACTTGTGCGAGCGTCATCGTGTGAGATTTTGCTTCCTGCACATGCACAGAAGCCAAATCTCATGTGGGCACATGCGTGCGTGCATGCCGGACACACACACTCCCACGCTAGTTACCGGGAATGCACCAGTAGTGCCATTGATGAAGAGCCCTTTACTGATGCCAACCCTAGCATGCTGTATGAGCAGGGTGGGCAGCAGGTAGGGTGGGGTGGAACACAGTTCCACCAGCGGAAATGAAGATGCGTGCGCAACTCCATCTGTCACTTCCTGGATTACTCCTTGCTTTTTTCCTCTTTCCTCCTTCCTGGCCTCGGACAAGCTTCTCTCTCTCCTGCCTGGCTCCCATCCAGCCTCACGTGGCCACCTCCTGCCTGAGGTGCAAGCAGAAGGCGTGGGTGGCAGCACCTGTTCGCCTAGTTACCCAGCCTGAGGCAGGGGGCAACCCAGGAAGGAGGTCGCAGGAAACGCAAAGCAAATTGTCACCCCAGCAAGCAACACTGGTAAGGTTGTAAGTCGAGGTCTTAACAGTTCACTTGAACGATTATGATCATTCAAGCCACTCCCACCTGGTCACATGGCCAGCAAGCCACTCCTACCCAGTCACATGACCATTACGCCACACACACAAAATAAACCACATCCACGGTGTGGCAGTAAAAAATTTGGCTGGCTATTACTGTGTATGAGCCTAGTCATTCTTAAGCCATGGTTTATATCTTAACTGCCAATCTATGCATTTTGACTTATTAAGCAATGAATGCTAAAACAAATGCAGATTGCAATAGGCGAACCCATCCATAGACTTTCACAATGGGATAAAAACCTGCTTCTCAAAGGTTATTTTCTTAACAAGCTTGTAGGCTTGCCCAGTGAGTTTGTTGTCATTCAGTAAGGCTCTTCTGAATTGATTTTAGCAAGTTCTTGTTCCTGTCTTGTGCTAAATAACTATTTGAATTACCTGTCCTAAATAAGTATTTGGATTACTTATCACAAGGATGGATGAATCCAACCACCCATTCATCCATTCATCTATCTCTATCATCTGTCCCATTTATTTTGGGGTGGTCACCCATCTATCTATTATAAGTCTGTGTGGCTAACATTGAATTAAGACTAACACACAAAATAACTAAATAATGGAGCAGAAATTATAATAACAGTCAATGTAAAATTCCAGAGTCCAAATAAAACTTCACATTTTACAATAGATAATGAGCAAGTGATAGCAGGCAAACCAACCAACAGAGCTTTGCTAACACAAGTGTTGGAGTAGAATGAGGCTGGAGCCCAGGCAAGATACATGGGTGTGTGGTTACAATATGAGTGGGTATAAAAGTCATTTAAAATAAATGCTTTCTCTTCAAGTATGGCCATTACCAGAATCTTGTTAATATCTTTATTTTTCTTTACCCTCCTGTATAGTTGGTATTGTTCCTCCAAGAACCAAGTCACCTATGGATGATGAGATCTCACCAACATCAGGTGTGGTGAGGAGGAGTGCCAATGGCCGGGATTCTCAGGTAAAGGTGAATTCTGCCATCATTTCAACATGCTGTTTATCCATTCTTAATAATATTAATTACTTTGCAGGAAATAGTGCTGAACAATACAATAAATAAAAGGCAGCCATGAAATTATACAACAAATCGGAAAACAAAACAATCAAGTGATCAGTGAAAAGAAATTTCAAATGAATTTTTTTTAAAAAATCACCTCTCAAACTAAAAGCTATAATCAGATTTTTAAGCAACCCTCTTAAACAATGCATCTACAAATTGTACTAAAAAATAAACAACCAATTTCCTTTGGGAATGAAAAAGTATTTGCTTGGTACCAAAAGGGGAACAATGTTTATTACATAAGGCAGGGTTACCCAACCTTGACAACTTTAAGACACAGTTCTTAGACACAGCATTTGTTTTTTCTTCTGATGTTTGCATTGTAAGCTAAATTAGTAGTGTATTTCCTCCCCCCCCCCAAAAAAAGAGCCCATCATAGTTGTCATAAACTCATAAATATTCTATTGTATTATTAGATTTATAGACTATCTTTATTCTGTACATCATATCTTATTATATCATGCCATGCAGAAAAAAATACTGTATTGTTCTAACCAACTCCCCCCGGAGATTAGGACTGCCCCTACTCTTCCTGCCTTCCGTAAACTTCTTAAAACCCACCTCTGCCATCAGGCATGGGGGAACTGAAACATCTCCCCCTGGGCATGTTTAATTTATGCATGGTATGTCTGTGTGTGCGTCTGTTAGCATATGGGGTTTTTTAAATATTTAAATATTTTTAAATTTGTCTGTTTACTTATGATTTGTTTCTACATGTTGTGAGCCGCCCCGAGTCTTCGGAGAGGGGCGGCATACAAATCTAAGTAATAAATAAAAATTTCAAAATTTTGCAAACTTCTTAGTGCATTTGCTATTATACTCAATCACACTTTGCCAACCTCTTCTTTCCATAAACTGTTTTGTTAACAGCTAGTTATCTTTTGATTCAAAATCTGGACTGCTATTCTATTAAGTTATTTCCCATCTTCTAATAAAAATGTTAACAATGTAAGGATGTTATTATCAGGATATTTTCTTTACCTCCTAAATCTGCCCTCAGAAAAAAAATAAACCAAGATTTTGATGAAACCAAAGGCTTGTGTAACCACCAGGGTCCTATGTTCTCCATTAGGACAGGCCAAAGAGTGCTGTGTTTTCCAATGAGATGAAAGCGAAGATGAGTGTTGAGGAACAAATTGATCGCATGAAACGCCATCAAAGCAGTTCTATGAAGGAAAAGAGAAGGAGCTTGCAACTTCCAGCCAATCAGCAACAGACAGATAGCCCTCTCTCAAAAGCACCTGCCTCTTATAAAGTGGTAATAAATTAATTTTATTAGTTGAAACTAATCTTCATCTTGTAAACTGCTCTGACATACTTCAGTACTATATTAGTATTTTTCTGAGGGAAAAAATGGTGAAGCACTGTCTCATATAGATGTTTTGCAGGTACAGTACTGCAAAGTTAAGAACTGGGCTGAATGTTAAGACAGTCAAATATTCTTAAATTATGTAACAATTACTAGGAGGCAATAATTTAGTCTTATTCCTACAAATGGAGTCAGCAATGGTAAACCTATATGTTAATTGTGCAGTCCAAATCAGAGTTTGAAATCCACATGATTGAATCTCTGCTTCATTCCACTCCTTCCCCATGAAATATTTCTTTACACAGTAAATTATGTTGCTCTAAAATTTTCTTTCTGATATCTGTTGTTCTTTCTGTAAAGACATTTCTTAATGATCTGGTTGGTACAGAAGGATAGTCATGGGAAATTAAGCCAGTGCAGCTCCAGGTTGATAAAGACAACCAAGTGATCTGCCAAGATAGAAATAATATTGACAATCAAATATTGTCAATATTACATTGACAGGAAATGTAATACAGGAAAGTGAACACAAGAACAAGGGGACACAATCTGAAGTTAGTTGGGGGAAAGATCAAAGGCAACATGAGAAAAAATTATTTTACTGAAAGAGTAGTAGATCCTTGGAACAAACTTCCAGCAGACGTGGTTGGTAAATCCACAGTAACTGAATTTAAACATGCCTGGGATAAACATATATCCATTGTAAGATAAAATACAGGAAATAGTATAAGGGCAGACTAGATGGACCATGAGGTCTTTTTCTGCCGTCAGTCTTCTATGTTTCTATGTTTCTATGTTTCTACATGCTTCAAAATAGGTGTTGGTTATTACTATAATTCCCTACACAGTATAGATCCAGATTATTTATGGGACCAATTTCTGTTTCACATGTTGGCCTTATCCGGGTCACATTGGCCAAACAATGCCGACTGGCAGGATCATAGGGAAAGCCTTCTCTGTTGCAACCCTGGTTCTCTGAAAGCAACTGCCCCCAGAGATTCGTACTGCCTCCGCTCTCCTCGCCTTCTGAAAGGCATTAAAAATACATTTATGCTGGCAGGCCTAGGGCCGTGAGTTTTCGCTCCCTCCATTGGTATGAATGAAAGATGATTGATTGTTTTTATACTGGGTTCTATTTTTTACTTCTCTTAACTTTTTAACTGTATTGTACTATTTTTATCTTTGCCAATATTTATTTTGTAAGCTGCCCTGAGTCTGCAAGGAGAAGGCTAGCCTATAAATCCAATATATAAAATAAAATAATGTTGCAGGATCCAATCTGGATTGGTCACTGGAGCTAGGGATCTAGTCTTCCGGGCTTTCATGCTAGATCCAATCCACAATGAACTTCTCTCTCATACATTCTGGTGAGAGAGAAGTTCCCTAAGGATGGACTCCAGCACAAGTCCAAAAACTCAGAAGACTAAACCTCTGGCCCCAGTGATCAATCGAGATATTGCAATATTGACCATATCTTATTAAGTGGTCTATTTTGCTCTAGGTTCGCAGGCATCGCAGTATCCATGAAGTGGATATATCTGATCTGGAGGCAGCATTGCGCTCTGAAGATTCTGGCAAGATGTATGAAAGCCCCCGAGATGAGATTGCTCGCCTGCGCAAAATGGATCTGGAGCCAGAACATTATGATGTGGACATCAGCAAGGAGGTGAAATATATTATTGATTTGAATCTCAGCACATCAAAAGTGCAAAATGTCCTCTTTCCCAATAATGTACACTGAGATCATTTCTGTGAAACTCAAAGGGTCTGTGTGGTTGGAACAACATGAGCTGAGCGTTTCACTAGTCTGTTAAAGATACAGGACCGACCCAATGAAAAGTTATGCAGGTGCGGGAGAGGAACTAAGAATACTGAACTTTGCATTTATGAAAAGCTTGGAATGTTTGATTTTAATATAGCCCTAAGAATTTCAGAGCACAGATGCTTTGAGCATGATCTGAAATATATATATATACAGTAGTACTTCTAGATACGAGCTGCTCCACATGCTAGTATTCCAAGTTACGAGCCACGAGGGGAGAGAAATTTCTGTTCCAGACCCGAGCTCAAATTCGGGATACAAGCCGAGTGTCCACTAGGTGGCGCAAGAATCCTTGCTTCTGGTTATCTCGGAGGGGAAAAACAAAGTCTAAAGCCATTTGTTCCAGATATGAGTTGTTCGACATACAAGCTCCCTTCTGGAATGAATTAAACTCGTATCTAGAGGTACTACTGTATTCTGGAATGTATAAAATAGTGATTAGGGTTGGATAGTAGAAAAAGGATAGGCAAGACTCGACTAGACGGTAGGGTAGGTAGGGTAGGGTAAAGTAGAATATACTACTAAGTGACACATTTAACAAGGCCTCCATAATCATTGCCACTTATTGGCTGTTTTTGTTACTCAGCTTTCCACTCCAGATAAAGTCCTCATTCCAGAAAGGTATATTGAGATGGAACCTGATACTCCACTGAGCCCCGAGGAGATGAAGGAAAAACAAAAGAAAGTGGAAAGGATAAAGACACTGATTGCTAAATCCAGGTGGAGTGCTATTTCACACATTTTGACTTTCCCATGTACCCTTTGGTCATTGAGCATGATTTTTTTTTCATTTCATTTTGGATTATTTTACTCTTGATTTGGAGGCTGTACATTTGGTCTTTCTCAGTGATGGGCTACCAAATTTTTTACTACCGCACTGTGGGGTGTGGCTTATGCATTTTGTTTCAACATCTTTCAGTGTAAATTGAGTGTTCTGGGGTGGAGCTCTATTTTTGCTAACCCACTGCATTCCCCCCTGCCCGGGCAGTAGCCCACCCCTCATTATCTACTATATAAAGTGTATGTACACACACACATGCAAAGCTCTTCTAAAATTATACACATTCAACCTCATCTACTGGGATAGGAAAAACATACCCAGAGCCCAGAAGGGAAAAAAAGAAAAAAATCTGACCGTACCCGTAGAAGCCCACCACTGGTCTTGCTGCTTATTAGCAGCACTTTCCAGTAGTCTCTTAACATTCAGAAGTTACTAATGTTATATAGGTTTCGTTCTGTATTCTTCTTTCTCTTTGGTGCCTTGTCTGTACATCTGGACTTGCTGGCTATGCCTCATAGCAATTCCAATCTAGTAGATAGGAAAAACAACTTATCTAAATATTTATGCCCTCAAAATTCCCTCAAAATTAGAAAATGAACAAAAATATTAATTTTGTAAACAAAGTGTGTTTACATAACTAAAAAATTGCCATTTGTGTTTTGTAGAGAAATATTAAAAACTATATTAAAAATAATAGGATGTTTCACATTTGTTTCCATCTTATTTTATTGGCCTTATAGTTGGGCGTGGCTTCTGGTTGACATAACTTGTGTGTTCTCTCTTGCAGCATGCAGAATGTCATCCCCCTCAGCGAGGGAGAGATGGACTTGTCCCAGGACCCAGAGGTTCAGTTACAAGAGCAGGAAAAGCGAATTGAGATCTCCTGCGCGTTAGCTACAGAAGCTTCCCGACGAGGCCGCATGCTGTCCGGTAAAATAAAAGTCCCAATAAGAGAAACACTTTTGTTTCCATTGATTAACTTAACCAGATAGTGTTGCTTCAGCATTTCAGTGTGGTGGTATTATTATTATTATTATTATTATTATTATTATTATTATTATTATTATTTATTGGATTTGTATGCCGCCCCTCTCCGCAGACTCGGGGCGGCTAACAACAGCAGTAAAACAGTACAACAAAATCCAATACTAAAAAACAGTTAAAAACCCATTATATAAAAAACAATCATACATACAAACATACCATACATAAAATTGTGAAGGCCTAGGGGGAAAGTGTATCTTAGTTCCCCCATGCCTGGTGGCAGAGGTGGGTTTTAAGCAGTTTACGAAAGGCAAGGAGGGTGGGGGCAATTCTAATCTCTGGGGGGAGTTGGTTCCAGAGGGTCGGCGCTGCCACAGAGAAGGCTCTTCCTCTGGGTCCCGCCAAGTGACATTGTTTGGTTGACGGGACCCGGAGAAGACCCACTCTGTGGGACCTAACTGGTTGCTGGGATTCGTGCAGCAGAAGGCGATCCCTGAGGATTCCTCCTGATACAGATAATTGCACACAGCATCATGTCTCTGGCATGTGCACATGTGTACGAGCGAGATTTTGCTTCTGCACATGTGCAGGAAGCGAAATCTCATGAGGAGATACACATGCGCGAGAGATTTCAGTGGTTTTTTTTGTTTCCATGCATGTGCAGAAGCAAAACCTTGCTCGGATGCGCACGCGCATGCAGGAGACACAAATATACCGACTCTGTATATTTATTTATACAGAGCAATTATTGTAAGTTCGATCTCTGTTTATTCTGTGGGTAGAAATGTGGGTGCCCTAGAATCTCACTTAGATTTTGGGAGAGAATTTGAAGACTCAGAGTGAATGGGACTACTGTACATCATTCATGTCGGATTTAGGGGATTATTTGTATTTTCATAAATTAGTTTTCTAAAATTTCTCACCACAAAACGACGAGAAATGGGGCCTTCTATTTGAGCAATTCTGGTCAAAGGGCTATCCACCTGGAATTTGGGACTGCACACAGCCCATCTTGACCTCATTGTTTAATCTGAGCAATAATCATGCGATCTATTTGTAGGTAAAGCAGTACAGCCATTTTTTACTGCTGTGTGATTTTTTTTTATTGTGTTACCTTTTATTTCTCTTTTAATCAATGGATGCTGAATGTATTGTGTTTCTTTGCCTTTGTTTTCTCCTCCCCCCCTCGCTCCCACTCCCCTCCCCCGTCTGAAGCACCATACTGTATATTATTCAGGCGCTATCTCCGTTTCTTGTTTTCAGCTCAATGTGCTACCCCAAGCCCTCCCACTTCCCCAGCTTCCCTGACTCCACCGACCAAGTCCCTCTCGTCTGACTCATCCCAGGGCACCGACAGTCATTTTATGCGTGTCTGAACCTTAAAGTAAGCACTTTTTGTATTATCCTTCCATCTCGTTTCATGTGTATCTGTGAAGAAAAGAAGTGGTAGGCTTCTTTTTCAACAGTGTTTCATCTTTTCATCGAATCCATCCATCCACCAGTATCCATTATAGTTTACCCTTTCTACTTTGCCACATAATCCCAGTCTCCTTCTATGGAATACTTGTAAAAACCTATCAATGAATCAAGTTGCCACATCCTTTTCCTGGGACAAAATAGCCTAAATTCATCATTGGTTTCACTTACATCAATTTAGAGCAACATTACAGCCAGTCTTCTAAACCAGGGGTCTCCAACCTTGGCAGCTTGAAGACTTGTGGCCTTCAAGTCCTCAAGTCTTAAAGTTTCCAAAGTTGGAAATCCCTGTTCTAAACTGAACATAGTGCTATAACTTAGAGAATATTAGCTGTTGCCAAGAAGCCCTAAGTTACATCTCATTTCAATCATAAGCTCTCTAGGTATTTATTTTCCCTTCTGAGCATGTGCAGAAGCCAAGTTCCAACACTGTGCATGCAGTTGCCATCTTTTTTGGGGGGGGGGCTTTGGATTTTTGGGGGGGCTTGAAGCGATTTTTAATTACTGCACATGACCACGAGACACGCCCACACAGGTGAGAGCAATCCGGCAGCAAGGTAAGTCCTAACCCACCCCTGATTAGATATAATATGATCAAAGTATCTTAGAATAATCAATTTTTAGAAATTCAAGTTTTGTCATGCTACTTGTCAAATTTTCAGTTCAGAGACTTCCTATGGCTGCTCTGAAAATTTGCTTTTGGGACATGTTATCGAAAGCAGCAGGAGGTTATCCAGGTGTCGCATATTATATATTTGCTTCTGGATCCAACCTTTGGGAAAAGTGATCATCAAAAGCATTTAGTCAAAACTGGTATCTGCCATCTTGTTATGATTTTTCTATTATTTTCAAAAGGTGCATGTGTATATCATCACATATATTCCAAACTGCCGTATTCTGGGATAATATAGCTGCAACAAATAAACTGCTTTTGTTAGTTAATCTCTATTCCTGACAATTACAGTGATCCCTCGGTTAGCGCGGGGGTTACGTTCCAAGACCTCCCGCGCTAACCGATTTCCGCGTTATATTGGATGCGGAAGTAAAAACACCATCTGCGCATGTGCGCCATTTTTTTCATGGCCGCACATGCGCAGATGGTGGAGTTTGCGTGTGGGCGGCGGGGAAGACCAAGGGAAAGTTCCTTCAGCCGCCCAACAGCTGATCTGCTCCGCAGCGCGGAAGCAGCGAGGAGCCGAAGATGGGGTTTCCCCGTTGCCGCGCTGCGGAGCGGATCAGGTGTTGGGCGGCTGAAGGAACTTTCCCTTGGTCTTCCCCGCCAGCATTCCGTCAGTCGCAGCGCTGGCTGTCAACTTTTCTTTTTAGCACTGGGGAGGCAAGTCAGCTCCTGCCCAGTTTTAAAAAGAAAAGTTGACAGCCAGCGATTGTTCCGCTGCCGCCAGCATGGCCTGGCTGGCAGCGGAAGATGTAACGGAGCCCACGGGGGATTCGCCTTCCTCTCACCCGCAGCCGAGACTGATCGTGGGCTCCTTCGCAACCTCGGAGAGCTTCCAGGGCATGAAAGCTCACAAAAACCAGGAAGCTCTCCGAGGTTGCAAAGGAGCCCACGATCAGTCGGCTGCGAGCGGGAGGAAAGCGAATGCCACGGGGCTGGGCTCGGCTCCCCCCTCGGCTCCCCCCCTTACCAGCCCCGCCGCGGAAGGCTCCATTCTGTTCCCTGCCGGCCCGATTGAGCGGCCGGCGGTCTCCATTCAGGGAACAGAATTAAAAAAAAATTATTTTTTAATATTTTATTTTTTTAAATAATATTTTTTGAAAAACCGCGTTGCAGCGTTTCGCGCTAATCGAGAACGCGCAAATCGAGGGACCACTGTATTTCAGTTTTTAAATAATTTAAATAATCAAAAGATGGTATTAATGATTTCTTTTCTTATGCTCCAAGTCCATAATATGCACATATAGCTAGTCTAACAGCCACAAATGGGATATATTTCAAGTAAGAGTTCACAGATAGCTCTGTCAGTCCAGCTGTCTTCTATGATTGGTAATGTGGAAAGTAGTCCAAATATTATTGGAGCCCTGGGTTTCTGTGTTTTCAAGGCTGTGGGGATTGAATTGGGGTGACAATGTTGGAATGTTGGCATCCAAAACAGGTTTTGGCCCTTACAACTCCAGTTCCATTGAAGAGATAACAGGAGTTTAATTTCCAGTCCTTTTCACAAGGGCCAGAAAATACTGTATTTCCATTGTGGTGAGAACAGTACAAAAGAATACTGCTCAAGTGATCTTTCTCTGTCACTAAACAGAATTCTAACCAGTGGAGATGAGTAGACTGAGATAGACTTTGGAAGATAGATTTCTGCCATGGTATTTTCTACCACTTTTAATTTTAAAGGTTCAAGAACAGTAAGAGTACTCTCAGCAACCACCAAAAGGAATTCATTGGAGAATAAATGCAGCCCCCATTCTTCTCTCCCCCCAATTTTTCAAGGGATGACAAATGCTTGTTTGCCAGCTTTAAGCATTTATCCCAGAGGTGATCACAAGCTTTGTTTGGGCCGCTGGGCCATTAAAAGTATTATTCTCTCCTCTCTAGTTAGGGCGCTCTTGTCCACCTGCAAGGCTCAGCTTCAAGTGGAGTGTACCAACGCTCTGAGAATTAAAGGGGAGGGATCAGGAGGCTGGGGCAGAAGCGGAGCTTTTTAAATATATTAAATATTTAAATTTTAAAAATAAAAAAAATACCATGGGTTTTCAAAAAATTTATTTTATTTATTTATTTATTGAAAACCCGTGGTATAAACTTTTCATGAAAGTCGGACCTGCGAAAGTCAAGGGACCACTGTATTTATATTGCTGCCTGCAGGCTTCATCTTCAGTGATTATCACTATATATTTTTTAATCTGTTCTCTTCCTCCTCTGTTTCCCTAGCACAAGCCCTGGCTGCTATGAATGCTGTGAAGTTCCACGGAGCCACATTTTAATACATGAATTTGCCCTCTCAACTCTACTGCTTGATGATGTATACAACCACCGTTCCTGTGATTTGCCAACTCTCTCCTGCGGTTGAGCTGCAGTAACATTCAGGAAGGAAAGCTGTCTCTGAAGAGAACAAGTGTGCATTTGTGTTTTGCTCTGGTTCTCCTCCCACTGCTGCCAAAGCCTCTACCAAAACCTCTCAGATGTCTGGTCTATAAAAGCAATTAAATAAGCAGCATCCAGGAGAAGTTCCATTCTGCAAGGTGACTTCTTTGTCCCTGCAGCAGGTCTCAAAACAAAGGACCGGTGGCTGAAGATCAGCAGAAGCATCAAATAATCTGAATTGGAAAAGGAAAGCTGGGAGATAGCAGGGAGATGTACAATTTCCTACCCTTAGGTAGCCATTTCCTAAATTGCTAACCTCCTTCGTCACTTATTTTTAATTTTACTTTTTTTTCCTACTTTGAGGGAAGAGCAATATACAAAGAATAGATTGTCATGGCAGCCAGAGACTTTATAACCACTTTATTGAATTGAACGACATATTTTTCTTCCTCCCATCTGCCAATCCGATTGGCTCTAGAAACTTTAATCTATGGAACTAAGCAACCCATGCATGGTCATGCTGCTTATACTTATATCTACCCCACTCACAAGAAGGGGAAGGAGGGAGCACCACTGAACTTTGTGGATACGACAGATGAAGAAAACCGAAGGCTTGTCAAGTGTGGAAGAAACAGAAGCAGCTTTGGAATCTGCTAAATCTTGGGAATCTTGCAATGGCTGTGATATGGTGAAGGGTCCCCTCCTCCTCACTTTTCCCAAGATTACAAGGAAGATGGAACAGGAAGTATGTGCAATGTACGTGGGCATGTCATAGAAGTGTGGATGAAAGATACAAAGGGGAAGGATGGCTACGAAAGAGTTCGGTTTGATGGGATAAACCACTTTGTGTGTTTTAAGTTTACTGTGACTCAGAGGTGGGATTGGTAGGTGACATATTTATTCTCATACCAGAACCAATTCAAAATAGTGCCACTCAACTCTTGGTTCTCCAGGTTGGAAATAGGTTGGAGCCAGAAAGTAAACTATGATGTGAAAATATCAGCATAAAGAAACTAATGAAATAGTAAGTCTGCAAGAGAAATGGAACTGTATCCGAGCTTGACTAAAGCAAGTTATGAGTTGATTCCATAGTATGTGTAAATCAATTCTCTCCTATTTATCATTGGGAGGAGAAAGCGGGACTTCTTCAATTTCTGCCATTTGTAGCATTTCTATCAACTTTAGAATAATAGGGCAATGTTTGTTTTGAAGTAGAATTCTCTCACTTTCTCACACAGAGTGCTTTTCATCCATCTCTGTCCAAGCTAAAGCTGTAATAACAATGGCTGATGATCTTTCAGAGGAGCTAAGCAAAAAAAGTGCAATTCCTTTGCTGTATTTGCTTCTATCGGCATCTCAAAGGTGGCTGATGCCTGAAATGAGTCCTCATTTTCCCCCCTAAACAAGTTGTGAAAATAACTCAGAAGGACAGAACAGAGGATAATTTCTGTACCCAAAAAATGGATGGGAAATTTACTCTTGTAAAGTATAGGAAGTAGCAAGATGTCCTAACTTGTATTATACTAGATCAAAGATCCAACTTGGACCTTTTCCACACTGCAGTTGTACACTAAAAGGTCTGTACATGGTGAATACTGAACTCAATACCATTTAAAGCTAAAATGACCATATCTCTTTAGATAATAATCAGACTCTGCATTAAATCTTGCAACCCCTCATAATCAGAATTCCATACCATTGAACTTGGGCACGGACAGGACTTTTCACCCAACATAGTGTTTTTAAAAAATAATCAAAAACAGTAGATGGATCAAAAATATAATTGGATGATCGTGTGGGTCATACATTTGTTTCAAAGGCTACCAAAATTGATCATGCCCAATATAAAGCCAACTAGAATCGATTTCATGGAAGCAAATAAAATTTTCTAATTATAGATCAGGGGGAAAAAAAGCCAGCTAGTTTTTTCATAATCCTGACCTAGATTTTCAGTGAGTTCACTGCCATGTTTTCAAAAATGCTGCATTTCTTCTCCCACCCCTAATATTTTGCTTCTTTACAAATACAGAGAGTCCTCAACTTACAACCGCAGTTGAGCCCAAAAGTTTTGTTGCTAAGTGAGACATTGTTAAGTGAGTTTTGCTCCATTTTAGAACCTTCCTTGCCACAGTTGTTGCAATTCTTAAAGTTAGCAATGTGGTTGTTTAAGTGAATCTGGTTTCCTCATTGACTTTGCTTGTCAGAAGTTCATAAAAAGACACTAGGACACTGCATCCGTCGTAAGTATGAGTCACTTACCAAGGATCTGCATTTGGGTCACATGACCTTGGGGATGCTGCAGTGGCCGTATGTGTGAAAAATGGTGATGGGTCACTTTGTCAGTGACTTGTAACTTTAAACAGTTATTAAAGGAACTGTTGTAAGTCGAGGATTACCTGTACTCAAAGAGGGATATATTAGTGAGCAGGTGGCACCTCAAACTACAGTATGATTTGAGTCCTATGTGACAATTTAGCACTGTTGAAATTATCGTATTTTTCGGAGTATAATATGCACCTTCCCCCCCCCCAAAAAAAGAGGCTGAAAATTTGGGTCCGTCTTATACTCTGAATGTAGCTTTTTTGAAGCTTTTTTCCCCAGCCCTAACAAAGTGCTAATGATCTTGCAGGCTTTTTCATTGCTACTGTCTCCAAAGAAGGTTTTTTTCAAGCCCTAAGTCTTTTTCATTACTACTTGCTCCAAATAAGGTTTTTTAAAGCCCTAATCAGGGGATAAAATAATGTGCTGATGTTGACCAGACTAAGGACGCTAGCCAGATGAATACCTGGTAGGCATATTCCCTCCCGCTCTATTTTTCTCCCCCTAAACTAAGGTGTGTCTTATATTCCGGTGCGTCTTATTCTCCGAGGAATATGGTATCATATATTTTGTCATGTAAGCATGTCCATAAATATATTGATCAGTTTTATCCAAAGATTATCAAAACTGGGTATCCATTATTGGAATGAATAACACTGCTTCAGTGTCTAATATATGCAACTCTTAAGGCAGACATTAAATGCAAATGTGATTATGGAACATAAGCCCTCCACTCCCCTACTACTAATTTTCTTCCATAATTCAAGATTATTTTAATTAAATCAGGATTCTTTACAATGATACAGGAAAGACTAGTTTGGATGCCAACTGAAACAGAAAATGCCAGCTTTGAGCAGCACTATTCCTTTTGTTCACACGTCTTCAATATAATCCTGAAAATTATCACAATTTTTCCAAGTTATAAAGAATCCTTTCCTGGATTTTTAGAGATACGTTTAATATCCAAGTATCTAGTATAATCAATATATGACATATTCAGTATCAATACACATAACTCTTTCCAATTCAAGTTGAAGCAGGTATGAATTGTGATTTGCCTAATTTGCCTTGATGCTTTTTGTGCAACAAATGAATTACAGGTGTAATTCAAAGAGCAAAATATTTGCGGAAGGGGAAGTATCTCCATAACATATTTTTGTGTCTTGGTACCACTTTTTGCAACAGAGAAGTGATGCCAGGGAGAAATAACTTAGAAGAGTGAAGTAGAATGGAGACAATTCAGTACTTATAATATATACTGTACCTTACCCAATCTTCCCAGCATATAAATGATTCAGGCAACTCCCACAGTTGCAAAGTTAGAGCTGTCCTCTTCAACTTTCCAGGAAAAACAATGGCAAACCACTCCTGTTGTCAATTAGGCTGCAGAATAGAGTCCTGTTTACAAAATGAAAAGAGCTAACTGCATTATTACCAAATGATTCTTTGTCATCCCTGTTTTTGATATAGTTCTAATAGTGAATTGGTAGAATTTGGCTGGCTCAACAAAGTCTCTTTTGAAGACTGAAAAAACATGGAGAGACCAGGCATATCAGTCCACTGGGAGAAATATTTCTCAGGCCCACACATGGTAGAAGCCTTAAGTTTCAAATTTTACCTATTATGCTTTTTGGGGAGTAAAGCCCACTGAAATAGATGTGGCTTATTTCTGAGTAGACCCAAAAGGTGTGCATCTCTTAGGCTTCAATCCTCAATGTGCTTATAATAAGGCTTTCTATCCACACTGGAGCTTCTAAGCATCTATACATATGATTATTCTGTTGAAATGAATGTTCGGAAAATAGACCATAGTATCTCTGGAAGAGTTCTGATATTCTTATTTTTTAAGAATTTGTCTAAGAATCTATCTCAATGTGTATTAAAAGGAATTAATGTCTCGGCACCCAAAAATCATCCTTCTGATCTAAGAGCTTAAGTGATAAATGTTTCCCATCCCTTGCACTGGTGAATCTAGCTTTATCAGGTCCCCTGTCCTGCTGCTTGCCTCAAAGGAAGTACCACCTTAGCATGTCTAAGAGTTCACCTTCATCCATATTTACAAGAGAAACTTTCTATGTCCCTGTCCAATAAAGATGATGTCTCCTTTTTATTATTTAAACAAATCTGTAGGCAATACATAGATCACTCCAGAGTATCAGAGTTTTAGACCCTTCTCCTTTAGCAATACTGTTGACATTCCATGTTGATGAAGATGATGATGAAAGTATTTTGTTCTGCTCTTGCAGTAGCTTCTGTTAGCTCATAAAATGTTAACCCTTCATTATCCTCTACATGCCTTAATATGTGTTTTTAAAAATTATACCGTGATATATATGTGTGTTTGTGTGTGTGTACATTTATATATATTTTATATATATATATATAATATATATATAATATATGGGTTTTCTTCCTCTCCTCCCTATACTAATTTCTTTTGGGCTAACTTTCTTTGTGTACAGGGCTGCTGAAGCCTGCTTTGCCACTAAGTTTCGGAAATGCAGACACTGTATTTCAAAATAATTAAAGAAATTTTAAAAGGCATATTTAAAGAAATATATATTTTTCTGCTTTTTATTAAAAGCAAATCTATTTAAAATGAATGAAAGCTGTCTGAAAGGAAGTGGTGCATTTATTTCCTTGTTACTAGGTAAGCTCCTGTTATCTATACCAGGGCTTAAGCTCAGTTGATGCAACTTGGCAATAGCTTATTTGGAACTAGCAAAGCTGAGTTCACTTAACCCTGGTGAAGTTCTGGCTTGAAAGATATGTTGTCAGATGAATTATAGAACTGTAGCATATCAGGGACCGCAAAGATTGTCTCGCTGGTATACAGCTATCCCACTGGGATCCTTTGCAATAGATGTGGCTTTGAAATGTTGATGCCACTTGGGTTTTTTTTTTACCTCCCTTTTGTTCATTTTGTGTGGTTAGCAGAGAGAAATCCCTGCAAGACGATTGTTTTATTTTCCTCTCTTCAATCACAATTGTTCTCTAAGCTGCCGTATTTACCTCCGCAATGCCCAGTCTAGTGGGAGAAAAGTACATCTTTCAGTCGGTACATGTTTTTCCTTGCTGTGATTTGACCCATGCCAAATGCTAGTAGCTTAGTAGAGAGATGAAGTAAGAGCTAAGGAAAGGCCTTAGTTAGCCTATGTGAAGGATTATCTACTTAGATGTGGCCCTTTCTTAATTTAGAGAGTGGCTCCTTATTCCTATCTCTTTTGAAGACTCGGAGATAGTGGTTCTACTTGTGCAGGTGCTTGATAAACATGGCAACTATCTTGAAAGAAAATCATTCCATCAATATTTTAGGGTGCAATGTAAAGGTAGGGTTACATTTTGGAGTCTCAGCTTCTGTCAAGGAAGTGCAAATCCCTTTCACTTTTTCTCCTCCTTTCCTACATATAAAACTGGCCCCTCTTTTTTGCTATTGTGGAAAGCATTAAAATGACATAACATCAAAAAAACATAATCTCGCCCTTCTCAAGCCCTCTGTTCCATTCATAGCAAGGTAGGATTGTAACTGATTATTGCCAATGTCACTTTAAGCATTCTGAGACGTCTAATCAGTATTTCTCAACCTTGGCAACTTGTAGATGCGCGAACTTCAACTTTCGGAATTTCCCAGCTTTCCTACAACTGAGTAGAGAATTCTGGGAGTTGAAGTCTATGTGTCTTTCAGCTACCAAGGTTGGAGAAACACTGCTCCAAGTTCTCAGCAGAGCACATTTATGGTCACAGTTTTGCAGTATTGTAGAACCCTGTTTTTAAAATGTTTTATTTTTTGTGTACATATGCGTTTGTGTGTTTCTTTCTAATAAAATTTTCATATACCAGCAGCACTTGCAACCAATACTGCATTATTTATGCACATTATTTGGAGAGGGGAAAAAAGTAGTGTTAGATGTTAAAATTATCAAAGAAGCAATGTGATGTTAATGTCTTTTTCCCCTTTCTTTTGTATAAAAGTGACCTTAGATTATGACAATTATACAAAATAGCTGTTCTGTGATTGAAAACAATATGTTGGTGACATGGGGGTTCTTCACATCCAACCAAGGGATAATCTTTCCATAATTAAATCCACAGTGGCTTATTTAATATTCTTTCCTGCAACATTTGTTCTAGATGTAGTTACTTTAAAAGGTCCTCCCCCTCAAAACCAACATGCGCAAGAAAAACAAACAAAAATAAATGCATTTGTACCTTGCAAGTTTGTATAAAGCAAATACATTAAAAAATGGATGGTTTATAACTAGACTGTGTGTGCTTATCATTTTTTAATAAGTAAGTATATGTCAGAGTGTGCACAGCGTGCCTACTATTTTGAGACAACCCAGGAGCATAATACAGTACACAGAGGTTTGTCTTACAAACAGTGGTTTATATATTATTATTTTTATTTATTTATTTATTTTGTCCAATACATAATACACATTGAAGAGAAAGATATGTAATAATATAAGTAAAGAAAAGAATAGAAGAAAAGATATAAAAGTATAGGTGAACATATTTGAAAGGAAGAAAAGATAAATGAGATAAGGAGAGGCAATTGGACAGGGGACGGAAGGCACACTGGTGCACTTATGCACGCCCCTTACTGACCTCTAAGGAACCTAGAGTGGTCAATCGTGGATAGTCTAAGGGAAAAATGTTGTGGGTTAAGGGTTGACACTACTGAGTCAGGTAATGAGTTCCACGCTTCGACAACTCGGTTGCTGAAGTCATATTTTTTACAGTCACGTTTGGAGCGGTTAATATTAAGTTTGAATCTGTTGTGTGCTCTTGTGTTGTTGCGATTGAAGCTGAAGTAGTCATTGACAGGTAGAACGTTGCAGCATATGATCTTGTGGGCAATACTTAGATCGTGTTTTAGGCGACGTAGTTCTAAGCTTTCTAGACCTAGGATTGATAGTCTGCTTTCGTAGGGTATTCTGTTTCGAGTGGAGGAGTGAAGGGCTCTTCTGATGAAGTATCTTTGGACATTTTTAAGGGTGTTGATGTCCGAGATGTGGTATGGGCTCCAGACAGATGAACTATATTCAAGGATGGGTCTGGAAAAAGTTTTGTAGGCTCTTGTGAGTAGTGTGAGATTGCCAGAGCAGAAGCTGCGTAGGATCAGGTTAACAACTCTAGAAGCCTTTTTGGCGATATTGTTGCAGTGGGCTTTGGCACTTAGGTCATTTGATATTAGTATTCCAATGTGTGTATGCATGCGTGCGTATATGTAACATATTTTTGCTGATAATGAAAAGGAAGGGAGACTACTATAGATCTATTTTGAGCTTATTTGCCTTCATCAGGTAGCCACTCCCTTACCGGGATTTGAACCTGGGGCCTCTGCCTTGTAAGGCAGTGGCTTTAGCCTCTAGACTACAAGCTCATCTCCTGTATCAGCTTGTACCAGAATCTACAGGCTCATCTCCTGTACCAGTTTGTACACACACACATACATACATACATACATACATACATACATACATACATACATATATACACACATACATACATACATACATATATGTGGTAGGCACATATCAGGCAATCTTACTCAGAGAATTACAATGTTGATAGAACACGTCAAGGAGAGGGATACACAAGGGGGTGGATACGGCTTCTCAAAGGCTTCACTTAAATAGACAGCTTCTTAAAGAAGGAACAACCCTGCCGACTCATCCTCAGTCTTACCGCAACAATAACCTTGTTGACTCATCCTCATTGTATCAGCATTTATATCAGCCTTACAGAAGCTGGTCAACATTTAAATCTTCGTAACTCTAACAGTAAGACCTAAGAAAAAGAGGGATACAAAAGTATACTATATATAGTTGTCCTCAGAGTGTACTTTTCTCTATATTTCTATAAATTCCAGCTGAAGATGTATAGTTGTATTTATTTACTATTGGATTACTTTTCACTCACTGCAGTTGAAGGACTCTTGGAAGCTTACATCTCCATGGCACAGTTGATGTTGATGATCAGTGTTGGGTTGCTCCCGGTTTGGTCCGGTTCTCCGAACTGGTAGTGTTCTGTTGAGCTCTCTGGTAGACTCCTCCCGAAAATTCACAGATACAAATTTCAGACACACACACATTTGAAAATTCAAAACAATGTTCTTTACACCGAACATTCAAATAAACTAAGCACTCTTTTTGTATAGCAAAGAGCACTCGTCTCCAAACAAACTGGTAATTTGTACAAGTCCCTTATCAGTTCTGAGATACTTAGCTTGCAGCTGTGAGGCAATTCACAGTCCTTCTTTCACAAAGTGAAACACACTTTGCTCTGGTTTAGTTTCAAAGCGGGGGAAAATCAGCACACAAAGGTCGAAGTCAGCAAGGCAGGCACGAAACACAACGATCAGATAATCCTCCACAATGGCCAAACCCACAGGCTGCTATTTATAGGAGCCTCACTAATTACCACAGGTACCCAACCACAGGTGGCCTCATTTTCTTTGATAATAATCTCTCAGTTGTTGTTGCCTATGCATCGCTTTCCGCATGTGTGGCTGTATCATTAACTCTTGTTCCGAATCCAAGGAGGAGCTAGATAATTGATCTCCTTCTGAGCTGTCTGCCACACTCTCCTCCTCCCTGTCACTCATGTCTTCTTGCCTTCATCAGCAGATTCCACCGGGAGCAAAACAGGCCTGCAGCATGTGGATCTCTCCCCCACATCCACAGTCTTTGGGGCAGGAGCTGGGCCAGAGCTAACCACAACAGGTAGCAGCAGCACCAGGAAACTCCGCCCACCCACCCGGGAAGCTTCTGCACACAAACCAGTAGCCACAGGTTTTAGAACCCACTACTGATAATAATAAATAATAGTATTAAAACTGTCCATACCCATACCCAAATAAATCACCAATAAAGTCATAAAATGAACAAGAAGGAATAAAAATCACAGGTTTTCATCTTTTAATGATATGCCAACAAATACACACATATTTTGGAGTATAAGATGCCCCCTAAAAGAAAGTGGAAATGTCGGTGCAGCTTATACACTAAAAAGAGCCATTTTTTGCCCTCCTAAAGCCCCACCACGCATTCTTTTGCAAAAAAAATGGGCCCATTTTTTTGCACAAATGTGGTGTGCAGGGGTTTGGGGAGTGTGCAGTGTGCTTCTAGGTGCTGGGGAAAGGCAAAAACACCCCAATTTTTGTGAAAAAATCTCCAATAATTGCCAATTTTTCCAAAAATGGGGGCATTTTTGCCTTCCCCCAGGCTAGGAGCTCTCTGCAGGCCTTCCAAACCTGCCCACCCCATTTTTGGGGGGGGGAAAGGGGGGGTGGTTGAAAAATTGGTAGCTTTTTTTGCAAAAACAAGGGTGTTTTTGCCTTCCCCCAGCACCCAGGAGCTTTTTGCAGGCTTCCCAAACTCTCAGCCCGCCCAATTTTTGCAAAACATGGGTAAAAAAATGGACCATTTTTTGCAAAAACAGGAGCAATTTTGCCTTCCCCCAGTAACTCTCTGCCCACCCCATTTCTTTAAAAAAAATGGGTGAAAAACAGGTCCGTTTTTCTGAAAAACTGGGTGCACAGAGGGTTTGGGAGGCCTGCAGAGTGTTCCTGGAGGTTGGGGGAAGGTAAAAAAGCCCCTGTTATTGCAAAAAACACAGAGGGTTTGAGAGGCTTGCAGAGTACTCTTGGGGCCTGGAAGACCAAAAAAAGTTTTTCTTACTTTTCTTTTTTTTTCTTATTTTTTAGACTATAAGATGCACCAGTGTAGAAGACACACCAAGATTTCAAAGAGACACACAAAGATTGAAATCTTGGTGTGTCTTATACACTGGTGCATCTTATAGTCTGAAAAATATGATGTATAGTTGCACTTCTATCAATATTCAAGGATGAAAACGTCCTAGTTCTCATCTAGCTAAACATAGAAATTATACTTTCTCTACTATAAAGGAAGTTAAATTACTATGGATTTTGAAACCATTATCATCCTATAGCACAGTTTTTATTCAAACACATCTAGCAATATATGAAATTAAAACAAGAAACTATTTTTAGAAACAATTGACTATACATTTTATGTACATAATGCTCTGCATGAGTCATTTGTTTTCCTGCATTAGCTATTTAATAAGTATTAATATGATACATGTTCTTCCTTATAAAATATGTTCTGTGACTCACACAGATGATGTAGTTGTCCTTGGTCAGTTAATTAGTTGCATAATGATGCTTTGTGCCAATTGCCTGGTCAAGAACTGAAACTTATTTTTTTTATAACCATATATCTGTGTATTAAAAGGAAATACTCCTAAAGTGCATTGGAGAGAATTAATTGTTGACAAAAAGCTAGACAAAAGAGAATATAGATTTGTATTAGACTACTTAATGGGCATAGAATCACATTTGGAAATTGAAATTCTACTTAAATATGCTGTGCATCACATATAATACTAGGGACCACTTGGTTGTTGCTCTGTATCTCAGGTTTTGCTTTTTTGCTTTCTTTTGCTTAAGGCTCATTATTTGTTTATTTGTTTAATTTATTTTAGTATCCCACTATTATTATATTCACTAATAACTCAAGTGGTGAACATATCCAATCCACCTGCCTCCTATTTTTCCCCCAAGCAACAACCCTGTGAGGTAGGTTGGGCTGATAGCAGAGGTGGGTTGCTGAACCAGGAGTAATCGCTGATTGGCCACACCCCTGATCTGGGTCTAATGGCAGCACCATAGGTGCCGCCATCTTGTTTTTAGCTTCTGTGCATGCATAGAAGCTGTATTTTGATTCAACACATGCGCAAAAGCTTGGGTTTTGGCATTGTGCATGTGTGCACCTGAAGTGTTTGTGTGGCCGTGTGGCACACAATGCGCACATGCCCATTAGGTATGGGAGGAGGCGAACTGGTGATGAGGTAAGTTAGAACTCACTCCTGGCTGAGAGAATGTAACTGGCCCAAAGTCACCCCACTAGCTTTTATGTTTCATATTACACCGACAGTTTATCAGGCAGAGAACCACCTTTAAAGAAGAGTCTGTCTTCTGATAATCATTCTGTCAGACCAACTTTACAAACTTTAAACTGTATAGACTTCAACTCCCAGAATTCCACAGCCAGCACTGAAGACCTTAGGGGTTAAAGTGGCTATGATTTAGAAACACTATATTAGATGACAGATCATTGTTGTGGTTAGCTCTGGCCCAGCTCCTGCCCCAAGGAATGTGCAGGTGGATGTGGGGGAAACATCCACATGCCGCAGGCCTGTTTTGCTCCCAATGGAATCTGACGACGAAGCCTTCTCTGACCAAGGAAGCATGAGTGACAGGGAAGATGGGAGTTTGGCAGACAGCCCAGGAGGAGATCAATCATCTGTATCATCCCTAGATTCTGAACAAGAATTAATGACACATCCACGCATGCGTAAAGTGATGCATAGAAGACAACAACTGAAGGATTATTACAAGAGAAAATGAGGCCACCTGTGGTTGGGTGGGGCTGCTGTAATTAGTGCTACAGATAAAAGTGCAACCTGGTGTTTTAGCCTCATGGCAGTTTATCTGATTCATTGTTTCGTCAAGATCGTGGTTTTTGTGCTGCTCAAGATTGTGTGTGGACTCTCTGGACTTTAGAATTGGACTCAATTTCCCAGTTATTGGGTGAGCAATTGAATTGCATTTAACCTGTGCCTTGTGTGTACCAGAAAATCCCTTTGACATTTAAAAAGGGAGCTGTTTCTGTTTTTCTGTTTATAAAAACTTTTGGGTTTTCCTTTTATCGTGTGGTATGTGTCTTCCTGGACTAAGTACCCTGTAATTACGGGCGGTTGAAACACGCCGGCAGAACAGATCATCAGATTTAGAAACACTATATTAGATGACAGATCTTCCTACATCTTGCTTTCCAACTACAAAGAGAGAAACATTACGAGTCTGCGGAGAGGGGCGGCATACAAATCTAAATAATAAATAAAAAAATAAATTAGAACAGGGGATGGTAGGCATGCTGGTGCACTTATGCACACCCTTTACTGACCTATTAGGAATTGGGTGAGGTCAACAGTGGATAGTCTAAGAGTAAAGTTTTGGGGGTTAGGTGGAAGTAATGATAACAGGTCTTGGAGGAAAACAAAAACAAAGCCAGGGCTAATGGGATTGGGGGGAGGTACTTGATATATTAAACCGTACAAATAGTGCACTTGCATGAGTAATTTTACTTTTTGCAGGATTATTTTGGAAATGCCTCAGCTTGAGCCAAGGATCCCTTTTTTTCTGGTTAACAACAGCTACAGGCTGTTACTAGGAGGTGACACTATCTATTTCCTTTTGCAGATCCAGGAGTACAGGAAATACAAACTGCCCGTATATTGATTGTAACAACATTGCTCACCTTGTAAGATCAGTAATGATAGTTCAATGAAGTCTCCATGCTGAGAGGTTAATAATTTGCAAGATGATGCAGTAAGGGCTAAAGGTCTTTCCAAGGTTCATTATCAGAGAAATACATGGGAGTCTTGACAGCCAATTCTTTCTAAGCCTTCGGCAGCAAATATGTTGGAAATTACAGACCTTCAGAGTAAGTATGAATTTAGCAAATAGGGTTTTGTGGATACGTTTTGTGGACGTATCAGTGATACGTCATTAGTTTCAGTCTGAAAATATAATCAAAATTAATTGTGATGTTTCTGAAAGCTCAGCTCATATTAAAATTATGTTACTATTGATTGATCAATTGGCACATTTATCTATTTTACTACAGGTTACAAATCTGTTTATGGGGAAGAAGTTAAGTAAACCTACTTGCTTGTGGTTCCAGGAAACAAATCAGATGACCTCATAGTATCTCTAGCTGGTACTGGTGATCTTTCAGCAGTATGATTTAGTGCAGGGGTGGGTTCTAACTTACCTCACTGGTGGTTTGCTTCTTCCCACACCGTGTGGCTGTATCTTGTAGCTCTGTGCATGCTTCATGCGCAGTAGCAAAAAATTAGATTTTTTTTAAAGCCAAAAATAAGATGGTGATGCATGTGGGCAGAAAAAAACCTCCCCCAAAATTCCTCCCCGAAATAAAAATCTCCCCCCAATCCAATTTAAAAAAAAAAAAAAAAAACATGGTGGCCTCCACCAACCGGTACCAACTGATCTGGTTCTGTGATGTCATTGTGACATCACCAGTGGGTTGCTACCAGTTCAGGTGAACTGGTCCAAACCGGAAGGAACCCACCTCTGATTTAGTGTAACCTGAAATGTATTCGTAAGAAGATGCTGTAGGATCATAACCCAGGTGTGAGTTCCAATTTTTCTACTACCACTCTGTGGGCGTGGCTTATTTTGTGGGAATGGCTTGATGGGCATGTGATGGTGAGAGTGGCTTTGTGGTCATGTGACTGGGTAGGGTTTGCTGGTTGATCTTGTGACTGGTGGTTATGTGGCTGGATGGGCGTGCCAACTTGATGTCAATCACATCAAGGCTTAGAGTTTGGGTGCCTGGCCCTTCTTCGCCTTAAAGGCCTCAAGGAGATACAATCTCACTGTCTATTTACTATTACTGAACATCCAAAATATACTATTTAATTCTATGTATATATGCCATATGTGAACATACATATTACACACAGGCACATAAAAAGATACATTATCTACTATATATATTGAATGCATAGTTCCCTCTAAGCTGAGCAGTGAGCAATCGCTCACTTAAAAATCATCATCAACTCAGAGTTTTCCAAACCTGCCCAGAAGCCGAGAGGGAAAGAGTGAGAGGGAAGGAGAGAGAGAGGAAGAGAGAGAAACATATAGAAAAAAGAGAGGAAGGAAAAGAGAAAGAAAAAGAATGGGAGTAAGGAAGAGAGAAAGAAAATCAAAATCTAGTTTGAAACTACCTCAACTATTTAAGTGGCATTTTGATATTGATAGAGTTGCCCTATTATGAGCTCACTGTTATAGACACACAGTACAGTATTTTATTTTGAAATTCTCTGAGGCAAAACAGGGTGGGTTTTTTGTTTGTTTGTTTGTTTGTTTGTCTGTCTGTCTGTCTGTCTGTCTATCTATCTATCTATCTATCTTTCTATCTATCTATCTATCTATTTATTTAATATTTCTGTGCCGCCCAGTCCCGAAGGGACGGTCGCTCAGACACTATACTTTTCCGCCCCCCCCAAAAAAAAAATTAGAGGGAACACTGATTGAATGTGTATGTACACACACACACAGTTCTTCTAAACCTACACATTCAATCTTACTTATTGCATTTGGAAAAACACATTTGGAGCCCACTTTCTACCACACATGTAACCATAACTTCTGTACATTAGAACATTACACATGCCTTGAGAGAGAGATAAAGAAAAAAAAAAGATGATAATGATATAGAACACATATCATCATCTATATGATTATCTCTCTGTGTCTCTCTCTCTCTCTCTCATCTCTCTATCTCTCTGTCATCTCTCTGTCTATCATCTATCCATTTTCCAGAGTTTTATTGCAACAGAAAAGATACAGATGGTTGTTTTTCCACTCACCACCCCAAAAAGCCCCACCAAAAGCAGGATGCAATATTAAACAGTCTGGAAAAATGCTTGTATGAATACGGAGGCTGCATAGTGCCAATCAAGATGGCCAGAATAGCTTTGGAAAGAGTTAAATTTAGGCAAATAAAAGGGAAGGTTCCCCCCTTTCCACCACCTGCTGGGTTAAATGGAAGAAGGAGAAATGAAATTAAATTAAATTCTCCCTGGATTGGCAGAAACCTTCCTTTTGAGTTTGTTTGTTTTTTTGCAGGGAGAGAAAAGAAGATAAGGTGGGGGTGCCTTTTTGGAGTCCCCTTGCTCCAAATATACTGGAGGGGCTGATGAGTCCAGTCCTTTCTCGTGGATGGTTTCTGTAGTTCTGCTGCATGGAAGCACCCGGCTGTGACAGCCTGGGGGCAGAGTTTTCCTGGGCTCTCCGCCATCCTTGAACCGCAACACACACAGGGGAATTTTCCAGCTATCTTGAGCACCAAAATCTTTTCCTTCCACTACATTCCAGGTGATGCTTGCTCACCTCCGTTAGGCGATCCCTTAAGATTGCTGTGATTCTGATGGTACCAATTTCATTTATTGTAGAAATGGGTGTTGGGCTTGTCGGCTTTGGGATGTTCTTCCTCCTGTTTGGTGTATTGTTGTACATGGATTCAGTGCTTCTGGCCTTTGGAAATGTAAGTATTTTTTAAAGTGTCAAATATGTTGTGCAAAAAGAAATATTAACCAGTGAACATGATAAAATAATAGACTGATTTGTTTTTTAAAACCTTTCAGTTTTGATGAGCCCACTTTACAAAGAACTTGCACTCATATACTTTTATTTACTTATTTGTTTGTTTGTTTGTTTGTTTGTTTGTTTGTTTGTTCAATTTCTAGGCCCCCCTTTTGCTAAGACTCAGGGCATGATACATAAAAATACACATAAGTAATGCATAAAAAGCACGGTTGAAATAAAAAAAATAATCTAAAATTTAAACTAACCCTAACAAAATATATTAAAAACCTTGTTCACCTGACCTATCCAAACAGTCCACCCATTCATCCAATCTCCTCTTGTAACAGAGCTG